>NW_026608417.1:0-70384 GCF_029499605.1 Hyla sarda
GCAATTCCGGCCGAATGAAAGAAGATATCTGCTCAAAACTTTCTGTGCAGCACGCAGAAACACCTAGATTGCAGATAAGGGCTTTTTGACATTGACCGTGACCAATATGGAAGATGCACAAACGTCTTGCAATTCCGGCCGAATGGAAGGAGATATCTGCTCACAACTTTCTGTGCAGGTGCAGAGAGTGGCACCCGACATGCCTGCGTTGTCGTTTTCAGCCGGGCACTCTTTGGGCCGGAGCAGCACGCTGAAACACCTAGATTGAAGATAAGCGCCTTTTTGTCATTGACCGCGACCAACATTGAAGATGCACAAACTTATTTCAATTCCGGCCGAACGGAAGGAGATATCTGCTCACAACTTTCTGTGCAGGTGCAGACAGTGGCACCCGACATGCCTGCGTTGTCGTTTTCCGCCGGGCACTCTTTGGGCCAGCGCAGCACGCAGAAACACCTAGATTGAAGATAAGCGCCTTTTGCCATTGACCGCGACGAACATAGAAGATGCACAAACTTCTTGCAATTCCGGCCGAATAGAAGGAGATATCTGCTCAAAACTTTCTGTGCAGGTGTAGACAGTGGCACTCGACATGACTGCGTTGTCGTTTTCCGCCGGGCACTCTTTGGGCCGGAGCAGCACGCAGAAACACCTAGATTGAAGATAAGCGCCTTTTGCCATTGACCGCGACGAACATAGAAGTTGCACAAACTTCTTGCAATCCCGGCCGAATGGAAGGAGATATCTGCTCAAAATTTTCTGTGCAAGTGTAGACAGTGGCACCCGACATGCCTGCGTTGTCGTTTTCCGCCGGGCACTCTTTTGGCCGGAGCAGCACGCAGAAACACCTAGATTGAAGATAAGCGCCTTTTGCCATTGACCGCGACGAACATAGAAGATGCACAAACTTCTTGCAATTCCGGCCGAATGGAAGGAGATATCTGCTCAAAACTTTCTGAGCTGGTGCAGACAGTGGCACCCGACATGCCTGCGTTGTCGTTTTAAGCCGGGCACTCTTTGGGCCGGAGCAGCACGCAGAAACACCTAGATTGAAGATAAGCGCCTTTTTGTCATTGACCGCGACCAACATTGAAGATGCACAAACTTATTTTAATTCCGGCCGAACGGAAGGAGATATCTGCTCACAACTTTCTGTGCAGGTGCAGACAGTGGCACCCGACATGCCTGCGTTGTCGTTTTCCGCCGGGCACTCTTTGGGCCGGCGCAGCACGCAGAAACACCTAGATTGAAGATAAGCGCCTTTTGCCATTGACCGCGACGAACATAGAAGATGCACAAACTTCTTGCAATCCCGGCCGAATGGAAGGAGATATCTGCTCAAAACTTTCTGTGCAAGTGTAGACAGTGGCACCCGACATGCCTGCGTTGTCGTTTTCCGCCGGGCACTCTTTGGGCCGGAGCAGCACGCAGAAACACCTAGATTGAAGATAAGCGCCTTTTGCCATTGACCGCGACGAACATAGAAGATGCACAAACTTCTTGCAATTCCAGCCGAATGGAAGGAGATATCTGCTCAAAACTTTCTGAGCTGGTGCAGACAGTGGCACCCGACATGCCTGTGTTGTCGTTTTCAGCCGGGAACTCTTTGGGCCGGCGCAGGACGCAGAAACACCTAGATTGCAGATAAGGGCTTTTTGACATTGACCGTGACCAATTTGGAAGATGCACAAACGTCTTGCAATTCCGGCCGAATGGAAGGAGATATCTGCTCACAATTTTCTGTGCAGGTGTAGACAGTGGCACCCGACATGCCTGCGTTGTCGTTTTCCGCCGGGCACTCTTTGGGCCGGCGCAGCACGCAGAAACACCTAGATTGAAGATAAGCGCCTTTTGCCATTGACCGCGACGAACATAGAAGATGCACAAACATCTTGCAATTCCGGCCGAATGGAAGGAGATATCTGCTCAAAACTTTCTGAGCTGGTGCAGACAGTGGCACCCGACATGCCTGCGTTGTCGTTTTCAGCCGGGCACTCTTTGGGCCGGCGCAGCACGCAGAAACACCTAGATTGAAGATAAGCGCCTTTTGCCATTGACCGCGACGAACATAGAAGATGCACAAACTTCTTGCAATTCCGGCCGAATAGAAGGAGATATCTGCTCAAAACTTTCTGTGCAAGTGTAGACAGTGGCACCCGACATGCCTGCGTTGTCGTTTTCCGCCGGGCACTCTTTGGGCCGGAGCAGCACGCAGAAACACCTAGATTGAAGATAAGCGCCTTTTGCCATTGACCGCGACGAACATAGAAGATGCACAAACTTCTTGCAATTCCAGACGAATGGAAGGAGATATCTGCTCAAAACTTTCTGAGCTGGTGCAGACAGTGGCACCCGACATGCCTGCGTTGTCGTTTTCAGCCGGGAACTCTTTGGGCCGGCGCAGCACGCAGAAACACCTAGATTGCAGATAAGGGCTTTTTGACATTGACCGTGACCAATATGGAAGATGCACAAACGTCTTGCAATTCCGGCCGAATGGAAGGAGATATCTGCTCACAACTTTCTGTGCAGGTGCAGACAGTGGCACCCGACATGCCTGCGTTGTCGTTTTCCGCCGGGCACTCTTTGGGCAGGCGCAGCACGCAGAAACACCTACATTGAAGATAAGCGCCTTTTGACATTGACCGCGACGAACATAGAAGATGCACAAACTTCTTGCAATTCCGGCCGAACGAAAGAAGATATCTGCTCAAAACATTCTGTGCAGGTGCAGACAGTGGCACCCGACATGCCTGCGTTGTCGTTTTCAGCCGGGCACTCTTTGGGCCGGATCAGCACGCAGAAACACCTAGATTGAAGATAAGCGTCTTTTTGTCATTGACCGCGACCAACATTGAAGATGCACAAACTTCTTTCAATTCCGGCCGAACGGAAGGAAATATCTGCTCACAATTTTCTGTGCAGGTGTAGACAGTGGCACCCGACATGCCTGCGTTGTCGTTTTCCGCCGGGCACTCTTTGGGCCGGCGCAGCACGCAGAAACACCTAGATTGAAGATAAGCGCCTTTTGCCATTGACCGCGACGAACATAGAAGATGCACAAACATCTTGCAATTCCGGCCGAATGGAAGGAGATATCTGCTCAAAACTTTCTGAGCTGGTGCAGACAGTGGCACCCGACATGGCTGCGTTGTCGTTTTCAGCCGGGCACTCTTTGGGCCGGCGCAGCACGCAGAAACACCTAGATTGCAGATAAGGGCTTTTTGACATTGACCGTGACCAATATGGAAGATGCACAAACGTCTTGCAATTCCGGCCGAATGGAAGGAGATATCTGCTCACAACTTTCTGTGCAGGTGCAGAGAGTGGCACCCGACATGCCTGCGTTGTCGTTTTCAGCCGGGCACTCTTTGGGCCGGAGCAGCACGCTGAAACACCTAGATTGAAGATAAGCGCCTTTTTGTCATTGACCGCGACCAACATTGAAGATGCACAAACTTATTTCAATTCCGGCCGAACGGAAGGAGATATCTGCTCACAACTTTCTGTGCAGGTGCAGACAGTGGCACCCGACATGCCTGCGTTGTCGTTTTCCGCCGGGCACTCTTTGGGCCGGCGCAGCACGCAGAAACACCTAGATTGAAGATAAGCGCCTTTTGCCATTGACCGCGACGAACATAGAAGATGCACAAACTTCTTGCAATTCCGGCCGAATAGAAGGAGATATCTGCTCAAAACTTTCTGTGCAGGTGTAGACAGTGGCACTCGACATGACTGCGTTGTCGTTTTCCGCCGGGCACTCTTTGGGCCGGAGCAGCACGCAGAAACACCTAGATTGAAGATAAGCGCCTTTTGCCATTGACCGCGACGAACATAGAAGTTGCACAAACTTCTTGCAATCCCGGCCGAATGGAAGGAGATATCTGCTCAAAACTTTCTGTGCAAGTGTAGACAGTGGCACCCGACATGCCTGCGTTGTCGTTTTCCGCCGGGCACTCTTTGGGCCGGAGAAGCACGCAGAAACACCTAGATTGAAGATAAGCGCCTTTTGCCATTGACCGCGACGAACATAGAAGATGCACAAACTTCTTGCAATTCCGGCCGAATGGAAGGAGATATCTGCTCAAAACTTTCTGAGCTGGTGCAGACAGTGGCACCCGACATGCCTGCGTTGTCGTTTTCAGCCGGGCACTCTTTGGGCCGGCGCAGCACGCAGAAACACCTAGATTGCAGATAAGGGCTTTTTGACATTGAACGTGACCAATATTGAAGATGCACAAACGTCTGGCAATTCCGGCCGAACGGAAGGAGATATCTGCTCACAGTTTTCTGTGCAGGTGTAGACAGTGGCACCCGACATGCCTGCGTTGTCGTTTTCCGCCGGGCACTCTTTGGGCCGGCGCAGCACGCAGAAACACCTAGATTGAAGATAAGCGCCTTTTGCCATTGACCGCGACGAACATAGAAGATGCACAAACTTCTTGCAATTCCGGCCGAATGGAAGGAGATATCTGCTCAAAACTTTCTGAGCTGGGGCAGACAGTGGCACCCGACATGACTGCGTTGTCGTTTTCAGCCGGGCACTCTTTGGGCCGGCGCAGCACGCAGAAACACCTAGATTGCAGATAAAGGCTTTTTGACATTGAGAGTGACCAATATTGAAGATGCACAAACGTCTTGAAATTCCGGCCGAACGAAAGAAGATATCTGCTCAAAACATTCTGTGCAGGTGCAGACAGTGGCACCCGACATGCCTGCATTGTCATTTTCAGCCGGGCACTCTTTGGGCCGGAGCAGCACGCAGAAACACCTAGATTGAAGATAAGCGCCTTTTTGTCATTGACCGCGACCAACATTGAAGATGCACAAACTTCTTTCAATTCCGGCCGAAAGGAAGGAGATATCTGCTCACAACTTTCTGTGCAGGTGCAGACAGTGGCACCCGACATGCCTGCGTTGTCGTTTTCCGCCGGGCACTCTTTGGGCCGGCGCAGCACGCAGAAACACCTGGATTGAAGATAAGCGCCTTTTGCCATTGACCGCGACGAACATAGAAGATGCACAAACTTCTTGCAATTCCGGCGGAATAGAAGGAGATATCTGCTCAAAACTTTCTGTGCAGGTGTAGACAGTGGCACTCGACATGCCTGCGTTGTCGTTTTCCGCCGGGCACTCTTTGGGCCGGCGCAGCACGCAGAAACACCTAGATTGAAGATAAGCGCCTTTTGCCATTGACCGCGACGAACATAGAAGATGCACAAACTTCTTGCAATCCCGGCCGAATGGAAGGAGATATCTGCTTAAAACTTTCTGTGCAAGTGTAGACAGTGGCACCCGACATGCCTGCGTTGTCGTTTTCCGCCGGGCACTCTTTGGGCCGGAGCAGCACGCAGAAACACCTAGATTGAAGATAAGCGCCTTTTGCCATTGACCGCGACGAACATAGAAGATGCACAAACTTCTTGCAATTCCGGCCGAACGAAAGAAGATATCTGCTCAAAACATTCTGTGCAGGTGCAGACAGTGGCACCCGACATGCCTGCGTTGTCGTTTTCAGCCGGGCACTCTTTGGGCCGGATCAGCACGCAGAAACACCTAGATTGAAGATAAGCGTCTTTTTGTCATTGACCGCGACCAACATTGAAGATGCACAAACTTCTTTCAATTCCGGCCGAACGGAAGGAAATATCTGCTCACAATTTTCTGTGCAGGTGTAGACAGTGGCACCCGACATGCCTGCGTTGTCGTTTTCCGCCGGGCACTCTTTGGGCCGGCGCAGCACGCAGAAACACCTAGATTGAAGATAAGCGCCTTTTGCCATTGACCGCGACGAACATAGAAGATGCACAAACATCTTGCAATTCCGGCCGAATGGAAGGAGATATCTGCTCAAAACTTTCTGAGCTGGTGCAGACAGTGGCACCCGACATGCCTGCGTTGTCGTTTTCAGCCGGGCACTCTTTGGGCTGGCGCAGCACGCAGAAACACCTAGATTGCAGATAAGGGCTTTTTGACATTGACCGTGACCAATATGGAAGATGCACAAACGTCTTGCAATTCCGGCCGAATGGAAGGAGATATCTGCTCACAACTTTCTGTGCAGGTGCAGAGAGTGGCACCCGACATGCCTGCGTTGTCGTTTTCAGCCGGGCACTCTTTGGGCCGGAGCAGCACGCTGAAACACCTAGATTGAAGATAAGCGCCTTTTTGTCATTGACCGCGACCAACATTGAAGATGCACAAACTTATTTCAATTCCGGCCGAACGGAAGGAGATATCTGCTCACAACTTTCTGTGCAGGTGCAGACAGTGGCACCCGACATGCCTGCGTTGTCGTTTTCCGCCGGGCACTCTTTGGGCCAGCGCAGCACGCAGAAACACCTAGATTGAAGATAAGCGCCTTTTGCCATTGACCGCGACGAACATAGAAGATGCACAAACTTCTTGCAATTCCGGCCGAATAGAAGGAGATATCTGCTCAAAACTTTCTGTGCAGGTGTAGACAGTGGCACTCGACATGACTGCGTTGTCGTTTTCCGCCGGGCACTCTTTGGGCCGGAGCAGCACGCAGAAACACCTAGATTGAAGATAAGCGCCTTTTGCCATTGACCGCGACGAACATAGAAGTTGCACAAACTTTTTGCAATCCCGGCCGAATGGAAGGAGATATCTGCTCAAAATTTTCTGTGCAAGTGTAGACAGTGGCACCCGACATGCCTGCGTTGTCGTTTTCCGCCGGGCACTCTTTTGGCCGGAGCAGCACGCAGAAACACCTAGATTGAAGATAAGCGCCTTTTGCCATTGACCGCGACGAACATAGAAGATGCACAAACTTCTTGCAATTCCGGCCGAATGGAAGGAGATATCTGCTCAAAACTTTCTGAGCTGGTGCAGACAGTGGCACCCGACATGCCTGCGTTGTCGTTTTAAGCCGGGCACTCTTTGGGCCGGAGCAGCACGCA
This sequence comes from Hyla sarda, assembly GCF_029499605.1. Classification (NCBI taxonomy): domain Eukaryota; kingdom Metazoa; phylum Chordata; class Amphibia; order Anura; family Hylidae; genus Hyla; species Hyla sarda. Next base: position 6,924 of record NW_026608417.1, read on the forward strand.
GAAACACCTAGATTGAAGATAAGCGCCTTTTTGTCATTGACCGCGACCAACATTGAAGATGCACAAACTTATTTTAATTCCGGCCGAACGGAAGGAGATATCTGCTCACAACTTTCTGTGCAGGTGCAGACAGTGGCACCCGACATGCCTGCGTTGTCGTTTTCCGCCGGGCACTCTTTGGGCCGGCGCAGCACGCAGAAACACCTAGATTGAAGATAAGCTCCTTTTGCCATTGACCGCGACGAACATAGAAGATGCACAAACTTCTTGCAATCCCGGCCGAATGGAAGGAGATATCTGCTCAAAACTTTCTGTGCAAGTGTAGACAGTGGCACCCGACATGCCTGCGTTGTCGTTTTCCGCCGGGCACTCTTTGGGCCGGAGCAGCACGCAGAAACACCTAGATTGAAGATAAGCGCCTTTTGCCATTGACCGCGACGAACATAGAAGATGCACAAACTTCTTGCAATTCCAGCCGAATGGAAGGAGATATCTGCTCAAAACTTTCTGAGCTGGTGCAGACAGTGGCACCCGACATGCCTGTGTTGTCGTTTTCAGCCGGGAACTCTTTGGGCCGGCGCAGCACGCAGAAACACCTAGATTGCAGATAAGGGCTTTTTGACATTGACCGTGACCAATTTGGAAGATGCACAAACGTCTTGCAATTCCGGCCGAATGGAAGGAGATATCTGCTCACAATTTTCTGTGCAGGTGTAGACAGTGGCACCCGACATGCCTGCGTTGTCGTTTTCCGCCGGGCACTCTTTGGGCCGGCGCAGCACGCAGAAACACCTAGATTGAAGATAAGCGCCTTTTGCCATTGACCGCGACGAACATAGAAGATGCACAAACATCTTGCAATTCCGGCCGAATGGAAGGAGATATCTGCTCAAAACTTTCTGAGCTGGTGCAGACAGTGGCACCCGACATGCCTGCGTTGTCGTTTTCAGCCGGGCACTCTTTGGGCCGGATCAGCACGCAGAAACACCTAGATTGAAGATAAGCGTCTTTTTGTCATTGACCGCGACCAACATTGAAGATGCACAAACTTCTTTCAATTCCGGCCGAACGGAAGGAAATATCTGCTCACAATTTTCTGTGCAGGTGTAGACAGTGGCACCCGACATGCCTGCGTTGTCGTTTTCCGCCGGGCACTCTTTGGGCCGGCGCAGCACGCAGAAACACCTAGATTGAAGATAAGCGCCTTTTGCCATTGACCGCGACGAACATAGAAGATGCACAAACATCTTGCAATTCCGGCCGAATGGAAGGAGATATCTGCTCAAAACTTTCTGAGCTGGTGCAGACAGTGGCACCCGACATGCCTGCGTTGTCGTTTTCAGCCGGGCACTCTTTGGGCTGGCGCAGCACGCAGAAACACCTAGATTGCAGATAAGGGCTTTTTGACATTGACCGTGACCAATATGGAAGATGCACAAACGTCTTGCAATTCCGGCCGAATGGAAGGAGATATCTGCTCACAACTTTCTGTGCAGGTGCAGAGAGTGGCACCCGACATGCCTGCGTTGTCGTTTTCAGCCGGGCACTCTTTGGGCCGGAGCAGCACGCTGAAACACCTAGATTGAAGATAAGCGCCTTTTTGTCATTGACCGCGACCAACATTGAAGATGCACAAACTTATTTCAATTCCGGCCGAACGGAAGGAGATATCTGCTCACAACTTTCTGTGCAGGTGCAGACAGTGGCACCCGACATGCCTGCGTTGTCGTTTTCCGCCGGGCACTCTTTGGGCCAGCGCAGCACGCAGAAACACCTAGATTGAAGATAAGCGCCTTTTGCCATTGACCGCGACGAACATAGAAGATGCACAAACTTCTTGCAATTCCGGCCGAATAGAAGGAGATATCTGCTCAAAACTTTCTGTGCAGGTGTAGACAGTGGCACTCGACATGACTGCGTTGTCGTTTTCCGCCGGGCACTCTTTGGGCCGGAGCAGCACGCAGAAACACCTAGATTGAAGATAAGCGCCTTTTGCCATTGACCGCGACGAACATAGAAGTTGCACAAACTTCTTGCAATCCCGGCCGAATGGAAGGAGATATCTGCTCAAAATTTTCTGTGCAAGTGTAGACAGTGGCACCCGACATGCCTGCGTTGTCGTTTTCCGCCGGGCACTCTTTTGGCCGGAGCAGCACGCAGAAACACCTAGATTGAAGATAAGCGCCTTTTGCCATTGACCGCGACGAACATAGAAGATGCACAAACTTCTTGCAATTCCGGCCGAATGGAAGGAGATATCTGCTCAAAACTTTCTGAGCTGGTGCAGACAGTGGCACCCGACATGCCTGCGTTGTCGTTTTAAGCCGGGCACTCTTTGGGCCGGAGCAGCACGCAGAAACACCTAGATTGAAGATAAGCGCCTTTTTGTCATTGACCGCGACCAACATTGAAGATGCACAAACTTATTTTAATTCCGGCCGAACGGAAGGAGATATCTGCTCACAACTTTCTGTGCAGGTGCAGACAGTGGCACCCGACATGCCTGCGTTGTCGTTTTCCGCCGGGCACTCTTTGGGCCGGCGCAGCACGCAGAAACACCTAGATTGAAGATAAGCGCCTTTTGCCATTGACCGCGACGAACATAGAAGATGCACAAACTTCTTGCAATCCCGGCCGAATGGAAGGAGATATCTGCTCAAAACTTTCTGTGCAAGTGTAGACAGTGGCACCCGACATGCCTGCGTTGTCGTTTTCCGCCGGGCACTCTTTGGGCCGGAGCAGCACGCAGAAACACCTAGATTGAAGATAAGCGCCTTTTGCCATTGACCGCGACGAACATAGAAGATGCACAAACTTCTTGCAATTCCAGCCGAATGGAAGGAGATATCTGCTCAAAACTTTCTGAGCTGGTGCAGACAGTGGCACCCGACATGCCTGTGTTGTCGTTTTCAGCCGGGAACTCTTTGGGCCGGCGCAGCACGCAGAAACACCTAGATTGCAGATAAGGGCTTTTTGACATTGACCGTGACCAATTTGGAAGATGCACAAACGTCTTGCAATTCCGGCCGAATGGAAGGAGATATCTGCTCACAATTTTCTGTGCAGGTGTAGACAGTGGCACCCGACATGCCTGCGTTGTCGTTTTCCGCCGGGCACTCTTTGGGCCGGCGCAGCACGCAGAAACACCTAGATTGAAGATAAGCGCCTTTTGCCATTGACCGCGACGAACATAGAAGATGCACAAACATCTTGCAATTCCGGCCGAATGGAAGGAGATATCTGCTCAAAACTTTCTGAGCTGGTGCAGACAGTGGCACCCGACATGCCTGCGTTGTCGTTTTCAGCCGGGCACTCTTTGGGCCGGCGCAGCACGCAGAAACACCTAGATTGAAGATAAGCGCCTTTTGCCATTGACCGCGACGAACATAGAAGATGCACAAACTTCTTGCAATTCCGGCCGAATAGAAGGAGATATCTGCTCAAAACTTTCTGTGCAAGTGTAGACAGTGGCACCCGACATGCCTGCGTTGTCGTTTTCCGCCGGGCACTCTTTGGGCCGGAGCAGCACGCAGAAACACCTAGATTGAAGATAAGCGCCTTTTGCCATTGACCGCGACGAACATAGAAGATGCACAAACTTCTTGCAATTCCGGCCGAATGGAAGGAGATATCTGCTCAAAACTTTCTGTGCAGGTGCAGACATTGGCACCCGACATGCCTCCGTTGTCGTTTTCCGCCGGGCACTCTTTGGGCCGGCGCAGCACGCAGAAACACCTAGATTGAAGATAAGCGCCTTTTGCCTTTGACCGCGACGAACATAGAAGATGCACAAACTTCTTGCAATTCCGGCCGAATGGAAGGAGATATCTGCTCAAAACTTTCTGTGCAGGTGTAGACAGTGGCACCCGACATGCCTGCGTTGTCGTTTTCCGCCGAGCACTCTTTGGGCCGGAGCAGCACGCAGAAACACCTAGATTGAAGATAAGCGCCTTTTGCCATTGACCGCGACGAACATAGAAGATGCACAAACATCTTGCAATTCCGGCCGAATGGAAGGAGATATCTGCTCAAAACTTTCTGAGCTGGTGCAGACAGTGGCACCCGACATGCCTGCGTTGTCGTTTTCAGCCGGGCACTCTTTGGGCCGGCGCAGCACGCAGAAACACCTAGATTGCAGATAAGGGCTTTTTGACATTGACCGTGACCAATATTAAAGATGCACAAACGTCTTGCAATTCCGGCCGAATGAAAGAAGATATCTGCTCAAAACTTTCTGTGCAGCACGCAGAAACACCTAGATTGCAGATAAGGGCTTTTTGACATTGACCGTGACCAATATGGAAGATGCACAAACGTCTTGCAATTCCGGCCGAATGGAAGGAGATATCTGCTCACAACTTTCTGTGCAGGTGCAGAGAGTGGCACCCGACATGCCTGCGTTGTCGTTTTCAGCCGGGCACTCTTTGGGCCGGAGCAGCACGCTGAAACACCTAGATTGAAGATAAGCGCCTTTTTGTCATTGACCGCGACCAACATTGAAGATGCACAAACTTATTTCAATTCCGGCCGAACGGAAGGAGATATCTGCTCACAACTTTCTGTGCAGGTGCAGACAGTGGCACCCGACATGCCTGCGTTGTCGTTTTCCGCCGGGCACTCTTTGGGCCAGCGCAGCACGCAGAAACACCTAGATTGAAGATAAGCGCCTTTTGCCATTGACCGCGACGAACATAGAAGATGCACAAACTTCTTGCAATTCCGGCCGAATGGAAGGAGATATCTGCTCAAAACTTTCTGTGCAGGTGTAGACAGTGGCACCCGACATGCCTGCGTTGTCGTTTTCCGCCGAGCACTCTTTGGGCCGGAGCAGCACGCAGAAACACCTAGATTGAAGATAAGCGCCTTTTGCCATTGACCGCGACGAACATAGAAGATGCACAAACATCTTGCAATTCCGGCCGAATGGAAGGAGATATCTGCTCAAAACTTTCTGAGCTGGTGCAGACAGTGGCACCCGACATGCCTGCGTTGTCGTTTTCAGCCGGGCACTCTTTGGGCCGGCGCAGCACGCAGAAACACCTAGATTGCAGATAAGGGCTTTTTGACATTGACCGTGACCAATATTAAAGATGCACAAACGTCTTGCAATTCCGGCCGAATGAAAGAAGATATCTGCTCAAAACTTTCTGTGCAGCACGCAGAAACACCTAGATTGCAGATAAGGGCTTTTTGACATTGACCGTGACCAATATGGAAGATGCACAAACGTCTTGCAATTCCGGCCGAATGGAAGGAGATATCTGCTCACAACTTTCTGTGCAGGTGCAGAGAGTGGCACCCGACATGCCTGCGTTGTCGTTTTCAGCCGGGCACTCTTTGGGCCGGAGCAGCACGCTGAAACACCTAGATTGAAGATAAGCGCCTTTTTGTCATTGACCGCGACCAACATTGAAGATGCACAAACTTATTTCAATTCCGGCCGAACGGAAGGAGATATCTGCTCACAACTTTCTGTGCAGGTGCAGACAGTGGCACCCGACATGCCTGCGTTGTCGTTTTCCGCCGGGCACTCTTTGGGCCAGCGCAGCACGCAGAAACACCTAGATTGAAGATAAGCGCCTTTTGCCATTGACCGCGACGAACATAGAAGATGCACAAACTTCTTGCAATTCCGGCCGAATAGAAGGAGATATCTGCTCAAAACTTTCTGTGCAGGTGTAGACAGTGGCACTCGACATGACTGCGTTGTCGTTTTCCGCCGGGCACTCTTTGGGCCGGAGCAGCACGCAGAAACACCTAGATTGAAGATAAGCGCCTTTTGCCATTGACCGCGACGAACATAGAAGTTGCACAAACTTCTTGCAATCCCGGCCGAATGGAAGGAGATATCTGCTCAAAATTTTCTGTGCAAGTGTAGACAGTGGCACCCGACATGCCTGCGTTGTCGTTTTCCGCCGGGCACTCTTTTGGCCGGAGCAGCACGCAGAAACACCTAGATTGAAGATAAGCGCCTTTTGCCATTGACCGCGACGAACATAGAAGATGCACAAACTTCTTGCAATTCCGGCCGAATGGAAGGAGATATCTGCTCAAAACTTTCTGAGCTGGTGCAGACAGTGGCACCCGACATGCCTGCGTTGTCGTTTTAAGCCGGGCACTCTTTGGGCCGGAGCAGCACGCAGAAACACCTAGATTGAAGATAAGCGCCTTTTTGTCATTGACCGCGACCAACATTGAAGATGCACAAACTTATTTTAATTCCGGCCGAACGGAAGGAGATATCTGCTCACAACTTTCTGTGCAGGTGCAGACAGTGGCACCCGACATGCCTGCGTTGTCGTTTTCCGCCGGGCACTCTTTGGGCCGGCGCAGCACGCAGAAACACCTAGATTGAAGATAAGCGCCTTTTGCCATTGACCGCGACGAACATAGAAGATGCACAAACTTCTTGCAATCCCGGCCGAATGGAAGGAGATATCTGCTCAAAACTTTCTGTGCAAGTGTAGACAGTGGCACCCGACATGCCTGCGTTGTCGTTTTCCGCCGGGCACTCTTTGGGCCGGAGCAGCACGCAGAAACACCTAGATTGAAGATAAGCGCCTTTTGCCATTGACCGCGACGAACATAGAAGATGCACAAACTTCTTGCAATTCCAGCCGAATGGAAGGAGATATCTGCTCAAAACTTTCTGAGCTGGTGCAGACAGTGGCACCCGACATGCCTGTGTTGTCGTTTTCAGCCGGGAACTCTTTGGGCCGGCGCAGCACGCAGAAACACCTAGATTGCAGATAAGGGCTTTTTGACATTGACCGTGACCAATTTGGAAGATGCACAAACGTCTTGCAATTCCGGCCGAATGGAAGGAGATATCTGCTCACAATTTTCTGTGCAGGTGTAGACAGTGGCACCCGACATGCCTGCGTTGTCGTTTTCCGCCGGGCACTCTTTGGGCCGGCGCAGCACGCAGAAACACCTAGATTGAAGATAAGCGCCTTTTGCCATTGACCGCGACGAACATAGAAGATGCACAAACATCTTGCAATTCCGGCCGAATGGAAGGAGATATCTGCTCAAAACTTTCTGAGCTGGTGCAGACAGTGGCACCCGACATGCCTGCGTTGTCGTTTTCAGCCGGGCACTCTTTGGGCCGGCGCAGCACGCAGAAACACCTAGATTGAAGATAAGCGCCTTTTGCCATTGACCGCGACGAACATAGAAGATGCACAAACTTCTTGCAATTCCGGCCGAATAGAAGGAGATATCTGCTCAAAACTTTCTGTGCAAGTGTAGACAGTGGCACCCGACATGCCTGCGTTGTCGTTTTCCGCCGGGCACTCTTTGGGCCGGAGCAGCACGCAGAAACACCTAGATTGAAGATAAGCGCCTTTTGCCATTGACCGCGACGAACATAGAAGATGCACAAACTTCTTGCAATTCCAGACGAATGGAAGGAGATATCTGCTCAAAACTTTCTGAGCTGGTGCAGACAGTGGCACCCGACATGCCTGCGTTGTCGTTTTCAGCCGGGAACTCTTTGGGCCGGCGCAGCACGCAGAAACACCTAGATTGCAGATAAGGGCTTTTTGACATTGACCGTGACCAATATGGAAGATGCACAAACGTCTTGCAATTCCGGCCGAATGGAAGGAGATATCTGCTCACAACTTTCTGTGCAGGTGCAGACAGTGGCACCCGACATGCCTGCGTTGTCGTTTTCCGCCGGGCACTCTTTGGGCAGGCGCAGCACGCAGAAACACCTACATTGAAGATAAGCGCCTTTTGACATTGACCGCGACGAACATAGAAGATGCACAAACTTCTTGCAATTCCGGCCGAACGAAAGAAGATATCTGCTCAAAACATTCTGTGCAGGTGCAGACAGTGGCACCCGACATGCCTGCGTTGTCGTTTTCAGCCGGGCACTCTTTGGGCCGGATCAGCACGCAGAAACACCTAGATTGAAGATAAGCGTCTTTTTGTCATTGACCGCGACCAACATTGAAGATGCACAAACTTCTTTCAATTCCGGCCGAACGGAAGGAAATATCTGCTCACAATTTTCTGTGCAGGTGTAGACAGTGGCACCCGACATGCCTGCGTTGTCGTTTTCCGCCGGGCACTCTTTGGGCCGGCGCAGCACGCAGAAACACCTAGATTGAAGATAAGCGCCTTTTGCCATTGACCGCGACGAACATAGAAGATGCACAAACATCTTGCAATTCCGGCCGAATGGAAGGAGATATCTGCTCAAAACTTTCTGAGCTGGTGCAGACAGTGGCACCCGACATGGCTGCGTTGTCGTTTTCAGCCGGGCACTCTTTGGGCCGGCGCAGCACGCAGAAACACCTAGATTGCAGATAAGGGCTTTTTGACATTGACCGTGACCAATATGGAAGATGCACAAACGTCTTGCAATTCCGGCCGAATGGAAGGAGATATCTGCTCACAACTTTCTGTGCAGGTGCAGAGAGTGGCACCCGACATGCCTGCGTTGTCGTTTTCAGCCGGGCACTCTTTGGGCCGGAGCAGCACGCTGAAACACCTAGATTGAAGATAAGCGCCTTTTTGTCATTGACCGCGACCAACATTGAAGATGCACAAACTTATTTCAATTCCGGCCGAACGGAAGGAGATATCTGCTCACAACTTTCTGTGCAGGTGCAGACAGTGGCACCCGACATGCCTGCGTTGTCGTTTTCCGCCGGGCACTCTTTGGGCCGGCGCAGCACGCAGAAACACCTAGATTGAAGATAAGCGCCTTTTGCCATTGACCGCGACGAACATAGAAGATGCACAAACTTCTTGCAATTCCGGCCGAATAGAAGGAGATATCTGCTCAAAACTTTCTGTGCAGGTGTAGACAGTGGCACTCGACACGACTGCGTTGTCGTTTTCCGCCGGGCACTCTTTGGGCCGGAGCAGCACGCAGAAACACCTAGATTGAAGATAAGCGCCTTTTGCCATTGACCGCGACGAACATAGAAGTTGCACAAACTTCTTGCAATCCCGGCCGAATGGAAGGAGATATCTGCTCAAAACTTTCTGTGCAAGTGTAGACAGTGGCACCCGACATGCCTGCGTTGTCGTTTTCCGCCGGGCACTCTTTGGGCCGGAGAAGCACGCAGAAACACCTAGATTGAAGATAAGCGCCTTTTGCCATTGACCGCGACGAACATAGAAGATGCACAAACTTCTTGCAATTCCGGCCGAATGGAAGGAGATATCTGCTCAAAACTTTCTGAGCTGGTGCAGACAGTGGCACCCGACATGCCTGCGTTGTCGTTTTCAGCCGGGCACTCTTTGGGCCGGCGCAGCACGCAGAAACACCTAGATTGCAGATAAGGGCTTTTTGACATTGAACGTGACCAATATTGAAGATGCACAAACGTCTGGCAATTCCGGCCGAACGGAAGGAGATATCTGCTCACAGTTTTCTGTGCAGGTGTAGACAGTGGCACCCGACATGCCTGCGTTGTCGTTTTCCGCCGGGCACTCTTTGGGCCGGCGCAGCACGCAGAAACACCTAGATTGAAGATAAGCGCCTTTTGCCATTGACCGCGACGAACATAGAAGATGCACAAACTTCTTGCAATTCCGGCCGAATGGAAGGAGATATCTGCTCAAAACTTTCTGAGCTGGGGCAGACAGTGGCACCCGACATGACTGCGTTGTCGTTTTCAGCCGGGCACTCTTTGGGCCGGCGCAGCACGCAGAAACACCTAGATTGCAGATAAAGGCTTTTTGACATTGAGAGTGACCAATATTGAAGATGCACAAACGTCTTGAAATTCCGGCCGAACGAAAGAAGATATCTGCTCAAAACATTCTGTGCAGGTGCAGACAGTGGCACCCGACATGCCTGCATTGTCATTTTCAGCCGGGCACTCTTTGGGCCGGAGCAGCACGCAGAAACACCTAGATTGAAGATAAGCGCCTTTTTGTCATTGACCGCGACCAACATTGAAGATGCACAAACTTCTTTCAATTCCGGCCGAAAGGAAGGAGATATCTGCTCACAACTTTCTGTGCAGGTGCAGACAGTGGCACCCGACATGCCTGCGTTGTCGTTTTCCGCCGGGCACTCTTTGGGCCGGCGCAGCACGCAGAAACACCTGGATTGAAGATAAGCGCCTTTTGCCATTGACCGCGACGAACATAGAAGATGCACAAACTTCTTGCAATTCCGGCGGAATAGAAGGAGATATCTGCTCAAAACTTTCTGTGCAGGTGTAGACAGTGGCACTCGACATGCCTGCGTTGTCGTTTTCCGCCGGGCACTCTTTGGGCCGGCGCAGCACGCAGAAACACCTAGATTGAAGATAAGCGCCTTTTGCCATTGACCGCGACGAACATAGAAGATGCACAAACTTCTTGCAATCCCGGCCGAATGGAAGGAGATATCTGCTTAAAACTTTCTGTGCAAGTGTAGACAGTGGCACCCGACATGCCTGCGTTGTCGTTTTCCGCCGGGCACTCTTTGGGCCGGAGCAGCACGCAGAAACACCTAGATTGAAGATAAGCGCCTTTTGCCATTGACCGCGACGAACATAGAAGATGCACAAACTTCTTGCAATTCCGGCCGAACGAAAGAAGATATCTGCTCAAAACATTCTGTGCAGGTGCAGACAGTGGCACCCGACATGCCTGCGTTGTCGTTTTCAGCCGGGCACTCTTTGGGCCGGATCAGCACGCAGAAACACCTAGATTGAAGATAAGCGTCTTTTTGTCATTGACCGCGACCAACATTGAAGATGCACAAACTTCTTTCAATTCCGGCCGAACGGAAGGAAATATCTGCTCACAATTTTCTGTGCAGGTGTAGACAGTGGCACCCGACATGCCTGCGTTGTCGTTTTCCGCCGGGCACTCTTTGGGCCGGCGCAGCACGCAGAAACACCTAGATTGAAGATAAGCGCCTTTTGCCATTGACCGCGACGAACATAGAAGATGCACAAACATCTTGCAATTCCGGCCGAATGGAAGGAGATATCTGCTCAAAACTTTCTGAGCTGGTGCAGACAGTGGCACCCGACATGCCTGCGTTGTCGTTTTCAGCCGGGCACTCTTTGGGCTGGCGCAGCACGCAGAAACACCTAGATTGCAGATAAGGGCTTTTTGACATTGACCGTGACCAATATGGAAGATGCACAAACGTCTTGCAATTCCGGCCGAATGGAAGGAGATATCTGCTCACAACTTTCTGTGCAGGTGCAGAGAGTGGCACCCGACATGCCTGCGTTGTCGTTTTCAGCCGGGCACTCTTTGGGCCGGAGCAGCACGCTGAAACACCTAGATTGAAGATAAGCGCCTTTTTGTCATTGACCGCGACCAACATTGAAGATGCACAAACTTATTTCAATTCCGGCCGAACGGAAGGAGATATCTGCTCACAACTTTCTGTGCAGGTGCAGACAGTGGCACCCGACATGCCTGCGTTGTCGTTTTCCGCCGGGCACTCTTTGGGCCAGCGCAGCACGCAGAAACACCTAGATTGAAGATAAGCGCCTTTTGCCATTGACCGCGACGAACATAGAAGATGCACAAACTTCTTGCAATTCCGGCCGAATAGAAGGAGATATCTGCTCAAAACTTTCTGTGCAGGTGTAGACAGTGGCACTCGACATGACTGCGTTGTCGTTTTCCGCCGGGCACTCTTTGGGCCGGAGCAGCACGCAGAAACACCTAGATTGAAGATAAGCGCCTTTTGCCATTGACCGCGACGAACATAGAAGTTGCACAAACTTTTTGCAATCCCGGCCGAATGGAAGGAGATATCTGCTCAAAATTTTCTGTGCAAGTGTAGACAGTGGCACCCGACATGCCTGCGTTGTCGTTTTCCGCCGGGCACTCTTTTGGCCGGAGCAGCACGCAGAAACACCTAGATTGAAGATAAGCGCCTTTTGCCATTGACCGCGACGAACATAGAAGATGCACAAACTTCTTGCAATTCCGGCCGAATGGAAGGAGATATCTGCTCAAAACTTTCTGAGCTGGTGCAGACAGTGGCACCCGACATGCCTGCGTTGTCGTTTTAAGCCGGGCACTCTTTGGGCCGGAGCAGCACGCAGAAACACCTAGATTGAAGATAAGCGCCTTTTTGTCATTGACCGCGACCAACATTGAAGATGCACAAACTTATTTTAATTCCGGCCGAACGGAAGGAGATATCTGCTCACAACTTTCTGTGCAGGTGCAGACAGTGGCACCCGACATGCCTGCGTTGTCGTTTTCCGCCGGGCACTCTTTGGGCCGGCGCAGCACGCAGAAACACCTAGATTGAAGATAAGCTCCTTTTGCCATTGACCGCGACGAACATAGAAGATGCACAAACTTCTTGCAATCCCGGCCGAATGGAAGGAGATATCTGCTCAAAACTTTCTGTGCAAGTGTAGACAGTGGCACCCGACATGCCTGCGTTGTCGTTTTCCGCCGGGCACTCTTTGGGCCGGAGCAGCACGCAGAAACACCTAGATTGAAGATAAGCGCCTTTTGCCATTGACCGCGACGAACATAGAAGATGCACAAACTTCTTGCAATTCCAGCCGAATGGAAGGAGATATCTGCTCAAAACTTTCTGAGCTGGTGCAGACAGTGGCACCCGACATGCCTGTGTTGTCGTTTTCAGCCGGGAACTCTTTGGGCCGGCGCAGCACGCAGAAACACCTAGATTGCAGATAAGGGCTTTTTGACATTGACCGTGACCAATTTGGAAGATGCACAAACGTCTTGCAATTCCGGCCGAATGGAAGGAGATATCTGCTCACAATTTTCTGTGCAGGTGTAGACAGTGGCACCCGACATGCCTGCGTTGTCGTTTTCCGCCGGGCACTCTTTGGGCCGGCGCAGCACGCAGAAACACCTAGATTGAAGATAAGCGCCTTTTGCCATTGACCGCGACGAACATAGAAGATGCACAAACATCTTGCAATTCCGGCCGAATGGAAGGAGATATCTGCTCAAAACTTTCTGAGCTGGTGCAGACAGTGGCACCCGACATGCCTGCGTTGTCGTTTTCAGCCGGGCACTCTTTGGGCCGGATCAGCACGCAGAAACACCTAGATTGAAGATAAGCGTCTTTTTGTCATTGACCGCGACCAACATTGAAGATGCACAAACTTCTTTCAATTCCGGCCGAACGGAAGGAAATATCTGCTCACAATTTTCTGTGCAGGTGTAGACAGTGGCACCCGACATGCCTGCGTTGTCGTTTTCCGCCGGGCACTCTTTGGGCCGGCGCAGCACGCAGAAACACCTAGATTGAAGATAAGCGCCTTTTGCCATTGACCGCGACGAACATAGAAGATGCACAAACATCTTGCAATTCCGGCCGAATGGAAGGAGATATCTGCTCAAAACTTTCTGAGCTGGTGCAGACAGTGGCACCCGACATGCCTGCGTTGTCGTTTTCAGCCGGGCACTCTTTGGGCTGGCGCAGCACGCAGAAACACCTAGATTGCAGATAAGGGCTTTTTGACATTGACCGTGACCAATATGGAAGATGCACAAACGTCTTGCAATTCCGGCCGAATGGAAGGAGATATCTGCTCACAACTTTCTGTGCAGGTGCAGAGAGTGGCACCCGACATGCCTGCGTTGTCGTTTTCAGCCGGGCACTCTTTGGGCCGGAGCAGCACGCTGAAACACCTAGATTGAAGATAAGCGCCTTTTTGTCATTGACCGCGACCAACATTGAAGATGCACAAACTTATTTCAATTCCGGCCGAACGGAAGGAGATATCTGCTCACAACTTTCTGTGCAGGTGCAGACAGTGGCACCCGACATGCCTGCGTTGTCGTTTTCCGCCGGGCACTCTTTGGGCCAGCGCAGCACGCAGAAACACCTAGATTGAAGATAAGCGCCTTTTGCCATTGACCGCGACGAACATAGAAGATGCACAAACTTCTTGCAATTCCGGCCGAATAGAAGGAGATATCTGCTCAAAACTTTCTGTGCAGGTGTAGACAGTGGCACTCGACATGACTGCGTTGTCGTTTTCCGCCGGGCACTCTTTGGGCCGGAGCAGCACGCAGAAACACCTAGATTGAAGATAAGCGCCTTTTGCCATTGACCGCGACGAACATAGAAGTTGCACAAACTTCTTGCAATCCCGGCCGAATGGAAGGAGATATCTGCTCAAAATTTTCTGTGCAAGTGTAGACAGTGGCACCCGACATGCCTGCGTTGTCGTTTTCCGCCGGGCACTCTTTTGGCCGGAGCAGCACGCAGAAACACCTAGATTGAAGATAAGCGCCTTTTGCCATTGACCGCGACGAACATAGAAGATGCACAAACTTCTTGCAATTCCGGCCGAATGGAAGGAGATATCTGCTCAAAACTTTCTGAGCTGGTGCAGACAGTGGCACCCGACATGCCTGCGTTGTCGTTTTAAGCCGGGCACTCTTTGGGCCGGAGCAGCACGCAGAAACACCTAGATTGAAGATAAGCGCCTTTTTGTCATTGACCGCGACCAACATTGAAGATGCACAAACTTATTTTAATTCCGGCCGAACGGAAGGAGATATCTGCTCACAACTTTCTGTGCAGGTGCAGACAGTGGCACCCGACATGCCTGCGTTGTCGTTTTCCGCCGGGCACTCTTTGGGCCGGCGCAGCACGCAGAAACACCTAGATTGAAGATAAGCGCCTTTTGCCATTGACCGCGACGAACATAGAAGATGCACAAACTTCTTGCAATCCCGGCCGAATGGAAGGAGATATCTGCTCAAAACTTTCTGTGCAAGTGTAGACAGTGGCACCCGACATGCCTGCGTTGTCGTTTTCCGCCGGGCACTCTTTGGGCCGGAGCAGCACGCAGAAACACCTAGATTGAAGATAAGCGCCTTTTGCCATTGACCGCGACGAACATAGAAGATGCACAAACTTCTTGCAATTCCAGCCGAATGGAAGGAGATATCTGCTCAAAACTTTCTGAGCTGGTGCAGACAGTGGCACCCGACATGCCTGTGTTGTCGTTTTCAGCCGGGAACTCTTTGGGCCGGCGCAGCACGCAGAAACACCTAGATTGCAGATAAGGGCTTTTTGACATTGACCGTGACCAATTTGGAAGATGCACAAACGTCTTGCAATTCCGGCCGAATGGAAGGAGATATCTGCTCACAATTTTCTGTGCAGGTGTAGACAGTGGCACCCGACATGCCTGCGTTGTCGTTTTCCGCCGGGCACTCTTTGGGCCGGCGCAGCACGCAGAAACACCTAGATTGAAGATAAGCGCCTTTTGCCATTGACCGCGACGAACATAGAAGATGCACAAACATCTTGCAATTCCGGCCGAATGGAAGGAGATATCTGCTCAAAACTTTCTGAGCTGGTGCAGACAGTGGCACCCGACATGCCTGCGTTGTCGTTTTCAGCCGGGCACTCTTTGGGCCGGCGCAGCACGCAGAAACACCTAGATTGAAGATAAGCGCCTTTTGCCATTGACCGCGACGAACATAGAAGATGCACAAACTTCTTGCAATTCCGGCCGAATAGAAGGAGATATCTGCTCAAAACTTTCTGTGCAAGTGTAGACAGTGGCACCCGACATGCCTGCGTTGTCGTTTTCCGCCGGGCACTCTTTGGGCCGGAGCAGCACGCAGAAACACCTAGATTGAAGATAAGCGCCTTTTGCCATTGACCGCGACGAACATAGAAGATGCACAAACTTCTTGCAATTCCAGCCGAATGGAAGGAGATATCTGCTCAAAACTTTCTGAGCTGGTGCAGACAGTGGCACCCGACATGCCTGCGTTGTCGTTTTCAGCCGGGAACTCTTTGGGCCGGCGCAGCACGCAGAAACACCTAGATTGCAGATAAGGGCTTTTTGACATTGACCGTGACCAATATGGAAGATGCACAAACGTCTTGCAATTCCGGCCGAATGGAAGGAGATATCTGCTCACAACTTTCTGTGCAGGTGCAGACAGTGGCACCCGACATGCCTGCGTTGTCGTTTTCCGCCGGGCACTCTTTGGGCAGGCGCAGCACGCAGAAACACCTACATTGAAGATAAGCGCCTTTTGACATTGACCGCGACGAACATAGAAGATGCACAAACTTCTTGCAATTCCGGCCGAACGAAAGAAGATATCTGCTCAAAACATTCTGTGCAGGTGCAGACAGTGGCACCCGACATGCCTGCGTTGTCGTTTTCAGCCGGGCACTCTTTGGGCCGGATCAGCACGCAGAAACACCTAGATTGAAGATAAGCGTCTTTTTGTCATTGACCGCGACCAACATTGAAGATGCACAAACTTCTTTCAATTCCGGCCGAACGGAAGGAAATATCTGCTCACAATTTTCTGTGCAGGTGTAGACAGTGGCACCCGACATGCCTGCGTTGTCGTTTTCCGCCGGGCACTCTTTGGGCCGGCGCAGCACGCAGAAACACCTAGATTGAAGATAAGCGCCTTTTGCCATTGACCGCGACGAACATAGAAGATGCACAAACATCTTGCAATTCCGGCCGAATGGAAGGAGATATCTGCTCAAAACTTTCTGAGCTGGTGCAGACAGTGGCACCCGACATGCCTGCGTTGTCGTTTTCAGCCGGGCACTCTTTGGGCCGGCGCAGCACGCAGAAACACCTAGATTGCAGATAAGGGCTTTTTGACATTGACCGTGACCAATATGGAAGATGCACAAACGTCTTGCAATTCCGGCCGAATGGAAGGAGATATCTGCTCACAACTTTCTGTGCAGGTGCAGAGAGTGGCACCCGACATGCCTGCGTTGTCGTTTTCAGCCGGGCACTCTTTGGGCCGGAGCAGCACGCTGAAACACCTAGATTGAAGATAAGCGCCTTTTTGTCATTGACCGCGACCAACATTGAAGATGCACAAACTTATTTCAATTCCGGCCGAACGGAAGGAGATATCTGCTCACAACTTTCTGTGCAGGTGCAGACAGTGGCACCCGACATGCCTGCGTTGTCGTTTTCCGCCGGGCACTCTTTGGGCCGGCGCAGCACGCAGAAACACCTAGATTGAAGATAAGCGCCTTTTGCCATTGACCGCGACGAACATAGAAGATGCACAAACTTCTTGCAATTCCGGCCGAATAGAAGGAGATATCTGCTCAAAACTTTCTGTGCAGGTGTAGACAGTGGCACTCGACATGACTGCGTTGTCGTTTTCCGCCGGGCACTCTTTGGGCCGGAGCAGCACGCAGAAACACCTAGATTGAAGATAAGCGCCTTTTGCCATTGACCGCGACGAACATAGAAGTTGCACAAACTTCTTGCAATCCCGGCCGAATGGAAGGAGATATCTGCTCAAAACTTTCTGTGCAAGTGTAGACAGTGGCACCCGACATGCCTGCGTTGTCGTTTTCCGCCGGGCACTCTTTGGGCCGGAGCAGCACGCAGAAACACCTAGATTGAAGATAAGCGCCTTTTGCCATTGACCGCGACGAACATAGAAGATGCACAAACTTCTTGCAATTCCGGCCGAATGGAAGGAGATATCTGCTCAAAACTTTCTGAGCTGGTGCAGACAGTGGCACCCGACATGCCTGCGTTGTCGTTTTCAGCCGGGCACTCTTTGGGCCGGCGCAGCACGCAGAAACACCTAGATTGCAGATAAGGGCTTTTTGACATTGAACGTGACCAATATTGAAGATGCACAAACGTCTGGCAATTCCGGCCGAACGGAAGGAGATATCTGCTCACAGTTTTCTGTGCAGGTGTAGACAGTGGCACCCGACATGCCTGCGTTGTCGTTTTCCGCCGGGCACTCTTTGGGCCGGCGCAGCACGCAGAAACACCTAGATTGAAGATAAGCGCCTTTTGCCATTGACCGCGACGAACATAGAAGATGCACAAACTTCTTGCAATTCCGGCCGAATGGAAGGAGATATCTGCTCAAAACTTTCTGAGCTGGGGCAGACAGTGGCACCCGACATGACTGCGTTGTCGTTTTCAGCCGGGCACTCTTTGGGCCGGCGCAGCACGCAGAAACACCTAGATTGCAGATAAAGGCTTTTTGACATTGAGAGTGACCAATATTGAAGATGCACAAACGTCTTGAAATTCCGGCCGAACGAAAGAAGATATCTGCTCAAAACATTCTGTGCAGGTGCAGACAGTGGCACCCGACATGCCTGCATTGTCGTTTTCAGCCGGGCACTCTTTGGGCCGGAGCAGCACGCAGAAACACCTAGATTGAAGATAAGCGCCTTTTTGTCATTGACCGCGACCAACATTGAAGATGCACAAACTTCTTTCAATTCCGGCCGAAAGGAAGGAGATATCTGCTCACAACTTTCTGTGCAGGTGCAGACAGTGGCACCCGACATGCCTGCGTTGTCGTTTTCCGCCGGGCACTCTTTGGGCCGGCGCAGCACGCAGAAACACCTGGATTGAAGATAAGCGCCTTTTGCCATTGACCGCGACGAACATAGAAGATGCACAAACTTCTTGCAATTCCGGCGGAATAGAAGGAGATATCTGCTCAAAACTTTCTGTGCAGGTGTAGACAGTGGCACTCGACATGCCTGCGTTGTCGTTTTCCGCCGGGCACTCTTTGGGCCGGCGCAGCACGCAGAAACACCTAGATTGAAGATAAGCGCCTTTTGCCATTGACCGCGACGAACATAGAAGATGCACAAACTTCTTGCAATCCCGGCCGAATGGAAGGAGATATCTGCTTAAAACTTTCTGTGCAAGTGTAGACAGTGGCACCCGACATGCCTGCGTTGTCGTTTTCCGCCGGGCACTCTTTGGGCCGGAGCAGCACGCAGAAACACCTAGATTGAAGATAAGCGCCTTTTGCCATTGACCGCGACGAACATAGAAGATGCACAAACTTCTTGCAATTCCGGCCGAACGAAAGAAGATATCTGCTCAAAACATTCTGTGCAGGTGCAGACAGTGGCACCCGACATGCCTGCGTTGTCGTTTTCAGCCGGGCACTCTTTGGGCCGGAGCAGCACGCAGAAACACCTAGATTGAAGATAAGCGTCTTTTTGTCATTGACCGCGACCAACATTGAAGATGCACAAACTTCTTTCAATTCCGGCCGAACGGAAGGAGATATCTGCTCACAATTTTCTGTGCAGGTGTAGACATGGGCACCCGACATGCCTGCGTTGTCGTTTTCCGCCGGGCACTCTTTGGGCCGGCGCAGCACGCAGAAACACCTAGATTGAAGATAAGCGCCTTTTGCCATTGACCGCGACGAACATAGAAAATGCACAAACATCTTGCAATTCCGGCCGAATGGAAGGAGATATCTGCTCAAAACTTTCTGAGCTGGTGCAGACAGTGGCACCCGACATGCCTGCGTTGTCGTTTTCAGCCGGGCACTCTTTGGGCCGGCGCAGCACGCAGAAACACCTAGATTGCAGATAAGGGCTTTTTGACATTGACCGTGACCAATATTGAAGATGCACAAACGTCTTGCAATTCCGGCCGAATGAAAGAAGATATCTGCTCAAAACTTTCTGTGCAGGTGCAGACAGTGGCACCCGACATGCCTGCGTTGTCGTTTTCAGCCGGGCACTCTTTGGGCCGGAGCAGCACGCAGAAACACCTAGATTGAAGATAAGCGCCTTTTTGTCATTGACCGCGACCAACATTGAAGATGCACAAACTTATTTTAATTCCGGCCGAACGGAAGGAGATATCTGCTCACAACTTTCTGTGCAGGTGCAGACAGTGGCACCCGACATGCCTGCGTTGTCGTTTTCCGCCGGGCACTCTTTGGGCCGGCGCAGCACGCAGAAACACCTAGATTGAAGATAAGCGCCTTTTGCCATTGACCGCGACCAACATTGAAGATGCACAAACTTCTTTCAATTCCGGCCGAACGGAAGGAGATATCTGCTCACAACTTTCTGTGCAGGTGCAGACAGTGGCACCCGACATGCCTGCGTTGTCGTTTTCAGCCGGGCACTCTTTGGGCCGGCGCAGCACGCAGAGACACCTAGATTGCAGATAAGGGCTTTTTGACATTGACCGTGACCAATATTGAAGATGCACAAACGTCTTGCAATTCCGGCCGAATGAAAGAAGATATCTGCTCAAAACTTTCTGTGCAGGTGCAGACAGTGGCACCCGACATGCCTGCGTTGTCGTTTTCCGCCGGGCACTCTTTGGGCCGGAGCAGCACGCAGAAACACCTAGATTGAAGATAAGCGCCTTTCGCCATTGACCGCGACGAACATAGAAGATGCACAAACTTATTTTAATTCCGGCCGAACGGAAGGAGATATCTGCTCACAACTTTCTGTGCAGGTGCAGACAGTGGCACCCGACATGCCTGCGTTGTCGTTTTCCGCCGGGCACTCTTTGGGCCGGCACAGCACGCAGAAACACCTAGATTGAAGATAAGCGTCTTTTGCCATTGACCGCGACGAACATTGAAGATGCACAAACTTCTTGCAATCCCGGCCGAATGGAAGGAGATATCTGCTCAAAACTTTCTGTGCAAGTGTAGACAGTGGCACCCGACATGCCTGCGTTGTCGTTTTCCGCCGGGCACTCTTTGGGCCGGAGCAGCACGCAGAAACACCTAGATTGAAGATAAGCGCCTTTTGCCATTGACCGCGACGAACATAGAAGATGCACAAACATCTTGCAATTCCGGCCGAATGGAAGGAGATATCTGCTCAAAACTTTCTGAGCTGGTGCAGACAGTGGCACCCGACATGCCTGCGTTGTCGTTTTCAGCCGGGCACTCTTTGGGCCGGCGCAGCACGCAGAAACACCTAGATTGCAGATAAGGGCTTTTTGACATTGACCGTGACCAATATTGAAGATGCACAAACGTCTTGCAATTCCGGCCGAATGAAAGAAGATATCTGCTCAAAACTTTCTGTGCAGGTGCAGACAGTGGCACCCGACATGCCTGCGTTGTCGTTTTCAGCCGGGCACTCTTTGGGCCGGAGCAGCACGCAGAAACACCTAGATTGAAGATAAGCGCCTTTTGCCATTAACCTCAACGAACATAGAAGATGCACAAACTTCTTGCAATCCCGGCCGAATGGAAGGAGATATCTGCTCAAAACTTTCTGTGCAAGTGCAGACAGTGGCACCCGACATGCCTGCGTTGTCGTTTTCCGCCGGGCACTCTTTGGGCCGGCGCAGCACGCAGAAACACCTAGATTGAAGATAAGCGCCTTTTGCCATTGACCGCGACGAACATAGAAGATGCACAAACTTCTTGCAATTCCGGCCGAATAGAAGGAGATATCTGCTCAAAACGTTCTGTGCAGGTGTAGACAGTGGCACTCGACATGCCTGCGTTGTCGTTTTCCGCCGGGCACTCTTTGGGCCGGAGCAGCACGCAGAAACACCTAGATTGAAGATAAGCGCCTTTTGCCATTGACCGCGACGAACATAGAAGATGCACAAACATCTTGCAATTCCGGCCGAATAAAAGGAGATATCTGCTCAAAACTTTCTGTGCAGGTGCAGAGAGTGGCACCCGACATGCCTGCGTTGTCGTTTTCAGCCGGGCACTCTTTGGGCCGGCGCAGCACGCAGAAACACCTAGATTGAAGATAAGGGCTTTTTGACATTGACCGTGACCAATATTAAAGATGCACAAACGTCTTGCAATTCCGGCCGAACGAAAGAAGATATCTGCTCAAAACTTTCTGTGCAGGTGCAGACAGTGGCACCCGACATGCCTGCATTGTCGTTTTCAGCCGGGCACTCTTTGGGCCGGAGCAGCACGCAGAAACACCTAGATTGAAGATAAGCGCCTTTTTGTCATTGACCGCGACCAACATTGAAGATGCACAAACTTCTTTCAATTCCGGCCGAACGGAAGGAGATATCTGCTCACAACTTTCTGTGCAGGTGCAGACAGTGGCACCCGACATGCCTGCGTTGTCGTTTTCCGCCGGGCACTCTTTGGGCCGGCGCAGCACGCAGAAACACCTAGATTGAAGATAAGCGCCTTTTGCCATTGACCAAGACGAACATAGAAGATGCACAAACTTCTTGCAATTCCGGCGGAATAGAAGGAGATATCTGCTCAAAACTTTCTGTGCAGGTGTAGACAGTGGCACTCGACATGCCTGCGTTGTCGTTTTCCGCCGGGCACTCTTTGGGCCGGCGCAGCACGCAGAAACACCTAGATTGAAGATAAGCGCCTTTTGCCATTGAACGCGACGAACATAGAAGATGCACAAACTTCTTGCAATCCCGGCCGAATGGAAGGAGATATCTGCTTAAAACTTTCTGTGCAAGTGTAGACAGTGGCACCCGACATGCCTGCGTTGTCGTTTTCCGCCGGGCACTCTTTGGGCCGGAGCAGCACGCAGAAACACCTAGATTGAAGATAAGCGCCTTTTGCCATTGACCGCGACGAACATAGAAGATGCACAAACTTCTTGCAATTCCGGCCGAACGAAAGAAGATATCTGCTCAAAACATTCTGTGCAGGTGCAGACAGTGGCAGCCGACATGCCTGCGTTGTCGTTTTCAGCCGGGCACTCTTTGGGCCGGATCAGCACGCAGAAACACCTAGATTGAAGATAAGCGTCTTTTTGTCATTGACCGCGACCAACATTGAAGATGCACAAACTTCTTTCAATTCCGGCCGAACGGAAGGAAATATCTGCTCACAATTTTCTGTGCAGGTGTAGACAGTGGCACCCGACATGCCTGCGTTGTCGTTTTCCGCCGGGCACTCTTTGGGCCGGCGCAGCACGCAGAAACACCTAGATTGAAGATAAGCGCCTTTTGCCATTGACCGCGACGAACATAGAAGATGCACAAACATCTTGCAATTCCGGCCGAATGGAAGGAGATATCTGCTCAAAACTTTCTGAGCTGGTGCAGACAGTGGCACCCGACATGCCTGCGTTGTCGTTTTCAGCCGGGCACTCTTTGGGCTGGCGCAGCACGCAGAAACACCTAGATTGCAGATAAGGGCTTTTTGACATTGACCGTGACCAATATGGAAGATGCACAAACGTCTTGCAATTCCGGCCGAATGGAAGGAGATATCTGCTCACAACTTTCTGTGCAGGTGCAGAGAGTGGCACCCGACATGCCTGCGTTGTCGTTTTCAGCCGGGCACTCTTTGGGCCGGAGCAGCACGCTGAAACACCTAGATTGAAGATAAGCGCCTTTTTGTCATTGACCGCGACCAACATTGAAGATGCACAAACTTATTTCAATTCCGGCCGAACGGAAGGAGATATCTGCTCACAACTTTCTGTGCAGGTGCAGACAGTGGCACCCGACATGCCTGCGTTGTCGTTTTCCGCCGGGCACTCTTTGGGCCAGCGCAGCACGCAGAAACACCTAGATTGAAGATAAGCGCCTTTTGCCATTGACCGCGACGAACATAGAAGATGCACAAACTTCTTGCAATTCCGGCCGAATAGAAGGAGATATCTGCTCAAAACTTTCTGTGCAGGTGTAGACAGTGGCACTCGACATGACTGCGTTGTCGTTTTCCGCCGGGCACTCTTTGGGCCGGAGCAGCACGCAGAAACACCTAGATTGAAGATAAGCGCCTTTTGCTATTGACCGCGACGAACATAGAAGTTGCACAAACTTCTTGCAATCCCGGCCGAATGGAAGGAGATATCTGCTCAAAATTTTCTGTGCAAGTGTAGACAGTGGCACCCGACATGCCTGCGTTGTCGTTTTCCGCCGGGCACTCTTTTGGCCGGAGCAGCACGCAGAAACACCTAGATTGAAGATAAGCGCCTTTTGCCATTGACCGCGACGAACATAGAAGATGCACAAACTTCTTGCAATTCCGGCCGAATGGAAGGAGATATCTGCTCAAAACTTTCTGAGCTGGTGCAGACAGTGGCACCCGACATGCCTGCGTTGTCGTTTTAAGCCGGGCACTCTTTGGGCCGGAGCAGCACGCAGAAACACCTAGATTGAAGATAAGCGCCTTTTTGTCATTGACCGCGACCAACATTGAAGATGCACAAACTTATTTTAATTCCGGCCGAACGGAAGGAGATATCTGCTCACAACTTTCTGTGCAGGTGCAGACAGTGGCACCCGACATGCCTGCGTTGTCGTTTTCCGCCGGGCACTCTTTGGGCCGGCGCAGCACGCAGAAACACCTAGATTGAAGATAAGCGCCTTTTGCCATTGACCGCGACGAACATAGAAGATGCACAAACTTCTTGCAATCCCGGCCGAATGGAAGGAGATATCTGCTCAAAACTTTCTGTGCAAGTGTAGACAGTGGCACCCGACATGCCTGCGTTGTCGTTTTCCGCCGGGCACTCTTTGGGCCGGAGCAGCACGCAGAAACACCTAGATTGAAGATAAGCGCCTTTTGCCATTGACCGCGACGAACATAGAAGATGCACAAACTTCTTGCAATTCCAGCCGAATGGAAGGAGATATCTGCTCAAAACTTTCTGAGCTGGTGCAGACAGTGGCACCCGACATGCCTGCGTTGTCGTTTTCAGCCGGGCACTCTTTGGGCCGGAGCAGCACGCAGAAACACCTGGATTGAAGATAAGCGCCTTTTGCCATTGACCGCGACGAACATAGAAGATGCACAAACTTCTTGCAATTCCGGCGGAATAGAAGGAGATATCTGCTCAAAACTTTCTGTGCAGGTGTAGACAGTGGCACTCGACATGCCTGCGTTGTCGTTTTCCGCCGGGCACTCTTTGGGCCGGCGCAGCACGCAGAAACACCTAGATTGAAGATAAGCGCCTTTTGCCAGTGACCGCGACGAACATAGAAGATGCACAAACTTCTTGCAATCCCGGCCGAATGGAAGGAGATATCTGCTTAAAACTTTCTGTGCAAGTGTAGACAGTGGCACCCGACATGCCTGCGTTGTCGTTTTCCGCCGGGCACTCTTTGGGCCGGAGCAGCACGCAGAAACACCTAGATTGAAGATAAGCGCCTTTTGCCATTGACCGCGACGAACATAGAAGATGCACAAACTTCTTGCAATTCCGGCCGAACGAAAGAAGATATCTGCTCAAAACATTCTGTGCAGGTGCAGACAGTGGCACCCGACATGCCTGCGTTGTCGTTTTCAGCCGGGCACTCTTTGGGCCGGAGCAGCACGCAGAAAGACCTAGATTGAAGATAAGCGTCTTTTTGTCATTGACCGCGACCAACATTGAAGATGCACAAACTTCTTTCAATTCCGGCCGAACGGAAGGAGATATCTGCTCACAATTTTCTGTGCAGGTGTAGACATGGGCACCCGACATGCCTGCGTTGTCGTTTTCCGCCGGGCACTCTTTGGGCCGGCGCAGCACGCAGAAACACCTAGATTGAAGATAAGCGCCTTTTGCCATTGACCGCGACGAACATAGAAGATGCACAAACATCTTGCAATTCCGGCCGAATGGAAGGAGATATCTGCTCAAAACTTTCTGAGCTGGTGCAGACAGTGGCACCCGACATGCCTGCGTTGTCGTTTTCAGCCGGGCACTCTTTGGGCCGGCGCAGCACGCAGAAACACCTAGATTGCAGATAAGGGCTTTTTGACATTGACCGTGACCAATATTGAAGATGCACAAACGTCTTGCAATTCCGGCCGAATGAAAGAAGATATCTGCTCAAAACTTTCTGTGCAGGTGCAGACAGTGGCACCCGACATGCCTGCGTTGTCGTTTTCAGCCGGGCACTCTTTGGGCCGGAGCAGCACGCAGAAACACCTAGATTGAAGATAAGCGCCTTTTTGTCATTGACCGCGACCAACATTGAAGATGCACAAACTTATTTTAATTCCGGCCGAACGGAAGGAGATATCTGCTCACAACTTTCTGTGCAGGTGCAGACAGTGGCACCCGACATGCCTGCGTTGTCGTTTTCCACCGGGCACTCTTTGGGCCGGCGCAGCACGCAGAAACACCTAGATTGAAGATAAGCGCCTTTTGCCATTGACCGCGACGAACATAGAAGATGCACAAACTTCTTGCAATCCCGGCCGAATGGAAGGAGATATCTGCTCAAAACTTTCTGTGCAAGTGTAGACAGTGGCACCCGACATGCCTGCGTTGTCGTTTTCCGCCGGGCACTCTTTTGGCCGGCGCAGCACGCAGAAACACCTAGATTGAAGATAAGCGCCTTTTGCCATTGACCGCGACGAACATAGAAGATGCACAAACTTCTTGCAATTCCAGCCGAATGGAAGGAGATATCTGCTCAAAACTTTCTGAGCTGGTGCAGACAGTGGCACCCGACATGCCTGCGTTGTCGTTTTCAGCCGGGAACTCTTTGGGCCGGCGCAGCACGCAGAAACACCTAGATTGCAGATAAGGGCTTTTTGACATTGACCGTGACCAATTTGGAAGATGCACAAACGTCTTGCAATTCCGGCGGAATAGAAGGAGATATCTGCTCAAAACTTTCTGTGCAGGTGTAGACAGTGGAACTCGACATGCCTGCTTTGTCGTTTTCCGCCGGGCACTCTTTGGGCCGGAGCAGCACGCAGAAACACCTAGATTGAAGATAAGCGCCTTTTGCCATTGACCGCGACGAACATAGAAGATGCACAAACTTCTTGCAATTCCGGCCGAATGGAAGGAGATATCTGCTCAAAACTTTCTGTGCAGGTGCAGACATTGGCACCCGACATGCCTCCGTTGTCGTTTTCCGCCGGGCACTCTTTGGGCCGGCGCAGCACGCAGAAACACCTAGATTGAAGATAAGCGCCTTTTGCCATTGACCGCGACGAACATAGAAGATGCACAAACTTCTTGCAATTCCGGCCGAATGGAAGGAGATATCTGCTCAAAACTTTCTGTGCAGGTGTAGACAGTGGCACCCGACATGCCTGCGTTGTCGTTTTCCGCCGAGCACTCTTTGGGCCGGAGCAGCACGCAGAAACACCTAGATTGAAGATAAGCGCCTTTTGTCATTGACCGCGACGAACATAGAAGATGCACAAACATCTTGCAATTCCGGCCGAATGGAAGGAGATATCTGCTCAAAACTTTCTGAGCTGGTGCAGACAGTGGCACCCGACATGCCTGCGTTGTCGTTTTCAGCCGGGCACTCTTTGGGCCGGAGCAGCACGCAGAAACACCTAGATTGAAGATAAGCGCCTTTTGCCATTGACCGCGACGAACATAGAAGATGCACAAACTTCTTGCAATCCCGGCCGAATGGAAGGAGATATCTGCTCAAAACTTTCTGTGCAAGTGTAGACAGTGGCACCCGACATGCCTGCGTTGTCGTTTTCCGCCGGGCACTCTTTGGGCTGGAGCAGCACGCAGAAACACCTAGATTGAAGATAAGCGCCTTTTGCCATTGACCGCGACGAACATAGAAGATGCACAAACTTCTTGCAATTCCGGCGGAATAGAAGGAGATATCTGCTCAAAACTTTCTGTGCAGGTGTAGACAGTGGAACTCGACATGCCTGCTTTGTCGTTTTCCGCCGGGCACTCTTTGGGCCGGAGCAGCACGCAGAAACACCTAGATTGAAGATAAGCGCCTTTTGCCATTGACCGCGACGAACATAGAAGATGCACAAACTTCTTGCAATTCCGGCCGAATGGAAGGAGATATCTGCTCAAAACTTTCTGTGCAGGTGTAGACAGTGGCACCCGACATGCCTGCGTTGTCGTTTTCCGCCGAGCACTCTTTGGGCCGGAGCAGCACGCAGAAACACCTAGATTGAAGATAAGCGCCTTTTGCCATTGACCGCGACGAACATAGAAGATGCACAAACATCTTGCAATTCCGGCCGAATGGAAGGAGATATCTGCTCAAAACTTTCTGAGCTGGTGCAGACAGTGGCACCCGACATGCCTGCGTTGTCGTTTTCAGCCGGGCACTCTTTGGGCCGGCGCAGCACGCAGAAACACCTAGATTGCAGATAAGGGCTTTTTGACATTGACCGTGACCAATATT
The DNA here is from genome assembly GCF_029499605.1 of Hyla sarda. NCBI lineage: Eukaryota > Metazoa > Chordata > Amphibia > Anura > Hylidae > Hyla > Hyla sarda. The sequence continues at coordinate 34,700 of NW_026608417.1, forward strand.
GAAGATGCACAAACGTCTTGCAATTCCGGCCGAATGAAAGAAGATATCTGCTCAAAACTTTCTGTGCAGGTGCAGACAGTGGCACCCGACATGCATGCGTTGTCGTTTTCAGCCGGGCACTCTTTGGGCCGGAGCAGCACGCAGAAACACCTAGATTGAAGATAAGCGCCTTTTGCCATTGACCGCGACGAACATAGAAGATGCACAAACTTCTTGCAATCCCGGCCGAATGGAAGGAGATATCTGCTCAAAACTTTCTGTGCAAGTGTAGACAGTGGCACCCGACATGCCTGCGTTGTCGTTTTCCGCCGGGCACTCTTTGGGCTGGAGCAGCACGCAGAAACACCTAGATTGAAGATAAGCGCCTTTTGCCATTGACCGCGACGAACATAGAAGATGCACAAACTTCTTGCAATCCCGGCCGAATGGAAGGAGATATCTGCTCAAAACTTTCTGTGCAAGTGTAGACAGTGGCACCCGACATGCCTGCGTTGTCGTTTTCCGCCGGGCACTCTTTGGGCCGGAGCAGCACGCAGAAACACCTAGATTGAAGATAAGCGCCTTTTGCCATTGACCGCGTCGAACATAGAAGATGCACAAACTTCTTGCAATTCCGGCCGAATGGAAGGAGATATCTGCTCAAAACTTTCTGAGCTGGTGCAGACAGTGGCACCCGACTTGCCTGCGTTGTCGTTTACAGCCGGGCACTCTTTGGGCTGGCGCAGCACGCAGAAACACCTAGATTGCAGATAAGGGCTTTTTGACATTGACCGTGACCAATATTGAAGATGCACAAACGTCTTGCAATTCCGGCCGAACGGAAGGAGATATCTGCTCACAATTTTCTGTGCAGGTGTAGACAGTGGTACCCGACATGCCTGCGTTGTCGTTTTCCGCCGGGCACTCTTTGGGCCGGCGCAGCACGCAGAAACACCTAGATTGAAGATAAGCGCCTTTTGCCATTGACCGCGACGAACATAGAAGATGCACAAACTTCTTGCAATTCCGGCCGAATGGAAGGAGATATCTGCTCAAAACTTTCTGTGCAGGTGTAGACAGTGGCACCCGACATGCCTGCGTTGTCGTTTTCCGCCGAGCACTCTTTGGGCCGGAGCAGCACGCAGAAACACCTAGATTGAAGATAAGCGCCTTTTGCCATTGACCGCGACGAACATAGAAGATGCACAAACTTCTTGCAATCCCGGCCGAATGGAAGGAGATATCTTCTCAAAACTTTCTGAGCTGGTGCAGACAGTGGCACCCGACATGCCTGCGTTGTCGTTTTCAGCCGGGCACTCTTTGGGCCGGCGCAGCACGCAGAAACACCTAGATTGCAGATAAGGGCTTTTTGACATTGACCGTGACCAATATTGAAGATGCACAAACGTCTGGCAATTCCGGCCGAACGGAAGGAGATATCTGCTCACAGTTTTCTGTGCAGGTGTAGACAGTGGCACCCGACATGCCTGCGTTGTCGTTTTCCGCCGGGCACTCTTTGGACCGGCGCAGCACGCAGAAACACCTGGATTGAAGATAAGCGCCTTTTGCCATTGACCGCGACGAACATAGAAGATGCACAAACTTCTTGCAATTCCGGCGGAATAGAAGGAGATATCTGCTCAAAACCTTCTGTGCAGGTGTAGACTGTGGCACTCGACATGCCTGCGTTGTCGTTTTCCGCCGGGCACTCTTTGGGACGGCGCAGCACGCAGAAACACCTAGATTGAAGATAAGCGCCTTTTGCCATTGACCGCGACGAACATAGAAGATGCACAAACTTCTTGCAATTCCGGCCGAATGGAAGGAGATATCTGCTCAAAACTTTCTGTGCAGGTGCAGACATTGGCACCCGACATGCCTCCGTTGTCGTTTTCCGCCGGGCACTCTTTGGGCCGGCGCAGCACGCAGAAACACCTAGATTGAAGATAAGCGCCTTTTGCCTTTGACCGCGACGAACATAGAAGATGCACAAACTTCTTGCAATTCCGGCCGAATGGAAGGAGATATCTGCTCAAAACTTTCTGTGCAGGTGTAGACAGTGGCACCCGACATGCCTGCGTTGTCGTTTTCCGCCGAGCACTCTTTGGGCCGGAGCAGCACGCAGAAACACCTAGATTGAAGATAAGCGCCTTTTGCCATTGACCGCGACGAACATAGAAGATGCACAAACATCTTGCAATTCCGGCCGAATGGAAGGAGATATCTGCTCAAAACTTTCTGAGCTGGTGCAGACAGTGGCACCCGACATGCCTGCGTTGTCGTTTTCAGCCGGGCACTCTTTGGGCCGGCGCAGCACGCAGAAACACCTAGATTGCAGATAAGGGCTTTTTGACATTGACCGTGACCAATATTAAAGATGCACAAACGTCTTGCAATTCCGGCCGAATGAAAGAAGATATCTGCTCAAAACTTTCTGTGCAGCACGCAGAAACACCTAGATTGCAGATAAGGGCTTTTTGACATTGACCGTGACCAATATGGAAGATGCACAAACGTCTTGCAATTCCGGCCGAATGGAAGGAGATATCTGCTCACAACTTTCTGTGCAGGTGCAGAGAGTGGCACCCGACATGCCTGCGTTGTCGTTTTCAGCCGGGCACTCTTTGGGCCGGAGCAGCACGCTGAAACACCTAGATTGAAGATAAGCGCCTTTTTGTCATTGACCGCGACCAACATTGAAGATGCACAAACTTATTTCAATTCCGGCCGAACGGAAGGAGATATCTGCTCACAACTTTCTGTGCAGGTGCAGACAGTGGCACCCGACATGCCTGCGTTGTCGTTTTCCGCCGGGCACTCTTTGGGCCAGCGCAGCACGCAGAAACACCTAGATTGAAGATAAGCGCCTTTTGCCATTGACCGCGACGAACATAGAAGATGCACAAACTTCTTGCAATTCCGGCCGAATAGAAGGAGATATCTGCTCAAAACTTTCTGTGCAGGTGTAGACAGTGGCACTCGACATGACTGCGTTGTCGTTTTCCGCCGGGCACTCTTTGGGCCGGAGCAGCACGCAGAAACACCTAGATTGAAGATAAGCGCCTTTTGCCATTGACCGCGACGAACATAGAAGTTGCACAAACTTCTTGCAATCCCGGCCGAATGGAAGGAGATATCTGCTCAAAATTTTCTGTGCAAGTGTAGACAGTGGCACCCGACATGCCTGCGTTGTCGTTTTCCGCCGGGCACTCTTTTGGCCGGAGCAGCACGCAGAAACACCTAGATTGAAGATAAGCGCCTTTTGCCATTGACCGCGACGAACATAGAAGATGCACAAACTTCTTGCAATTCCGGCCGAATGGAAGGAGATATCTGCTCAAAACTTTCTGAGCTGGTGCAGACAGTGGCACCCGACATGCCTGCGTTGTCGTTTTAAGCCGGGCACTCTTTGGGCCGGAGCAGCACGCAGAAACACCTAGATTGAAGATAAGCGCCTTTTTGTCATTGACCGCGACCAACATTGAAGATGCACAAACTTATTTTAATTCCGGCCGAACGGAAGGAGATATCTGCTCACAACTTTCTGTGCAGGTGCAGACAGTGGCACCCGACATGCCTGCGTTGTCGTTTTCCGCCGGGCACTCTTTGGGCCGGCGCAGCACGCAGAAACACCTAGATTGAAGATAAGCGCCTTTTGCCATTGACCGCGACGAACATAGAAGATGCACAAACTTCTTGCAATCCCGGCCGAATGGAAGGAGATATCTGCTCAAAACTTTCTGTGCAAGTGTAGACAGTGGCACCCGACATGCCTGCGTTGTCGTTTTCCGCCGGGCACTCTTTGGGCCGGAGCAGCACGCAGAAACACCTAGATTGAAGATAAGCGCCTTTTGCCATTGACCGCGACGAACATAGAAGATGCACAAACTTCTTGCAATTCCAGCCGAATGGAAGGAGATATCTGCTCAAAACTTTCTGAGCTGGTGCAGACAGTGGCACCCGACATGCCTGTGTTGTCGTTTTCAGCCGGGAACTCTTTGGGCCGGCGCAGCACGCAGAAACACCTAGATTGCAGATAAGGGCTTTTTGACATTGACCGTGACCAATTTGGAAGATGCACAAACGTCTTGCAATTCCGGCCGAATGGAAGGAGATATCTGCTCACAATTTTCTGTGCAGGTGTAGACAGTGGCACCCGACATGCCTGCGTTGTCGTTTTCCGCCGGGCACTCTTTGGGCCGGCGCAGCACGCAGAAACACCTAGATTGAAGATAAGCGCCTTTTGCCATTGACCGCGACGAACATAGAAGATGCACAAACATCTTGCAATTCCGGCCGAATGGAAGGAGATATCTGCTCAAAACTTTCTGAGCTGGTGCAGACAGTGGCACCCGACATGCCTGCGTTGTCGTTTTCAGCCGGGCACTCTTTGGGCCGGCGCAGCACGCAGAAACACCTAGATTGAAGATAAGCGCCTTTTGCCATTGACCGCGACGAACATAGAAGATGCACAAACTTCTTGCAATTCCGGCCGAATAGAAGGAGATATCTGCTCAAAACTTTCTGTGCAAGTGTAGACAGTGGCACCCGACATGCCTGCGTTGTCGTTTTCCGCCGGGCACTCTTTGGGCCGGAGCAGCACGCAGAAACACCTAGATTGAAGATAAGCGCCTTTTGCCATTGACCGCGACGAACATAGAAGATGCACAAACTTCTTGCAATTCCAGACGAATGGAAGGAGATATCTGCTCAAAACTTTCTGAGCTGGTGCAGACAGTGGCACCCGACATGCCTGCGTTGTCGTTTTCAGCCGGGAACTCTTTGGGCCGGCGCAGCACGCAGAAACACCTAGATTGCAGATAAGGGCTTTTTGACATTGACCGTGACCAATATGGAAGATGCACAAACGTCTTGCAATTCCGGCCGAATGGAAGGAGATATCTGCTCACAACTTTCTGTGCAGGTGCAGACAGTGGCACCCGACATGCCTGCGTTGTCGTTTTCCGCCGGGCACTCTTTGGGCAGGCGCAGCACGCAGAAACACCTACATTGAAGATAAGCGCCTTTTGACATTGACCGCGACGAACATAGAAGATGCACAAACTTCTTGCAATTCCGGCCGAACGAAAGAAGATATCTGCTCAAAACATTCTGTGCAGGTGCAGACAGTGGCACCCGACATGCCTGCGTTGTCGTTTTCAGCCGGGCACTCTTTGGGCCGGATCAGCACGCAGAAACACCTAGATTGAAGATAAGCGTCTTTTTGTCATTGACCGCGACCAACATTGAAGATGCACAAACTTCTTTCAATTCCGGCCGAACGGAAGGAAATATCTGCTCACAATTTTCTGTGCAGGTGTAGACAGTGGCACCCGACATGCCTGCGTTGTCGTTTTCCGCCGGGCACTCTTTGGGCCGGCGCAGCACGCAGAAACACCTAGATTGAAGATAAGCGCCTTTTGCCATTGACCGCGACGAACATAGAAGATGCACAAACATCTTGCAATTCCGGCCGAATGGAAGGAGATATCTGCTCAAAACTTTCTGAGCTGGTGCAGACAGTGGCACCCGACATGCCTGCGTTGTCGTTTTCAGCCGGGCACTCTTTGGGCTGGCGCAGCACGCAGAAACACCTAGATTGCAGATAAGGGCTTTTTGACATTGACCGTGACCAATATGGAAGATGCACAAACGTCTTGCAATTCCGGCCGAATGGAAGGAGATATCTGCTCACAACTTTCTGTGCAGGTGCAGAGAGTGGCACCCGACATGCCTGCGTTGTCGTTTTCAGCCGGGCACTCTTTGGGCCGGAGCAGCACGCTGAAACACCTAGATTGAAGATAAGCGCCTTTTTGTCATTGACCGCGACCAACATTGAAGATGCACAAACTTATTTCAATTCCGGCCGAACGGAAGGAGATATCTGCTCACAACTTTCTGTGCAGGTGCAGACAGTGGCACCCGACATGCCTGCGTTGTCGTTTTCCGCCGGGCACTCTTTGGGCCAGCGCAGCACGCAGAAACACCTAGATTGAAGATAAGCGCCTTTTGCCATTGACCGCGACGAACATAGAAGATGCACAAACTTCTTGCAATTCCGGCCGAATAGAAGGAGATATCTGCTCAAAACTTTCTGTGCAGGTGTAGACAGTGGCACTCGACATGACTGCGTTGTCGTTTTCCGCCGGGCACTCTTTGGGCCGGAGCAGCACGCAGAAACACCTAGATTGAAGATAAGCGCCTTTTGCCATTGACCGCGACGAACATAGAAGTTGCACAAACTTCTTGCAATCCCGGCCGAATGGAAGGAGATATCTGCTCAAAATTTTCTGTGCAAGTGTAGACAGTGGCACCCGACATGCCTGCGTTGTCGTTTTCCGCCGGGCACTCTTTTGGCCGGAGCAGCACGCAGAAACACCTAGATTGAAGATAAGCGCCTTTTGCCATTGACCGCGACGAACATAGAAGATGCACAAACTTCTTGCAATTCCGGCCGAATGGAAGGAGATATCTGCTCAAAACTTTCTGAGCTGGTGCAGACAGTGGCACCCGACATGCCTGCGTTGTCGTTTTAAGCCGGGCACTCTTTGGGCCGGAGCAGCACGCAGAAACACCTAGATTGAAGATAAGCGCCTTTTTGTCATTGACCGCGACCAACATTGAAGATGCACAAACTTATTTTAATTCCGGCCGAACGGAAGGAGATATCTGCTCACAACTTTCTGTGCAGGTGCAGACAGTGGCACCCGACATGCCTGCGTTGTCGTTTTCCGCCGGGCACTCTTTGGGCCGGCGCAGCACGCAGAAACACCTAGATTGAAGATAAGCGCCTTTTGCCATTGACCGCGACGAACATAGAAGATGCACAAACTTCTTGCAATCCCGGCCGAATGGAAGGAGATATCTGCTCAAAACTTTCTGTGCAAGTGTAGACAGTGGCACCCGACATGCCTGCGTTGTCGTTTTCCGCCGGGCACTCTTTGGGCCGGAGCAGCACGCAGAAACACCTAGATTGAAGATAAGCGCCTTTTGCCATTGACCGCGACGAACATAGAAGATGCACAAACTTCTTGCAATTCCAGCCGAATGGAAGGAGATATCTGCTCAAAACTTTCTGTGCAGGTGTAGACAGTGGCACCCGACATGACTGCGTTGTCGTTTTCAGCCGGGCACTCTTTGGGCCGGCGCAGCACGCAGAAACACCTAGATTGCAGATAAAGGCTTTTTGACATTGAGAGTGACCAATATTGAAGATGCACAAACGTCTTGAAATTCCGGCCGAACGAAAGAAGATATCTGCTCAAAACATTCTGTGCAGGTGCAGACAGTGGCACCCGACATGCCTGCATTGTCGTTTTCAGCCGGGCACTCTTTGGGCCGGAGCAGCACGCAGAAACACCTAGATTGAAGATAAGCGCCTTTTTGTCATTGACCGCGACCAACATTGAAGATGCACAAACTTCTTTCAATTCCGGCCGAAAGGAAGGAGATATCTGCTCACAACTTTCTGTGCAGGTGCAGACAGTGGCACCCGACATGCCTGCGTTGTCGTTTTCCGCCGGGCACTCTTTGGGCCGGCGCAGCACGCAGAAACACCTGGATTGAAGATAAGCGCCTGTTGCCATTGACCGCGACGAACATAGAAGATGCACAAACTTCTTGCAATTCCGGCGGAATAGAAGGAGATATCTGCTCAAAACTTTCTGTGCAGGTGTAGACAGTGGCACTCGACATGCCTGCGTTGTCGTTTTCCGCCGGGCACTCTTTGGGCCGGCGCAGCACGCAGAAACACCTAGATTGAAGATAAGCGCCTTTTGCCATTGACCGCGACGAACATAGAAGATGCACAAACTTCTTGCAATCCCGGCCGAATGGAAGGAGATATCTGCTTAAAACTTTCTGTGCAAGTGTAGACAGTGGCACCCGACATGCCTGCGTTGTCGTTTTCCGCCGGGCACTCTTTGGGCCGGAGCAGCACGCAGAAACACCTAGATTGAAGATAAGCGCCTTTTGCCATTGACCGCGACGAACATAGAAGATGCACAAACTTCTTGCAATTCCGGCCGAACGAAAGAAGATATCTGCTCAAAACATTCTGTGCAGGTGCAGACAGTGGCACCCGACATGCCTGCGTTGTCGTTTTCAGCCGGGCACTCTTTGGGCCGGAGCAGCACGCAGAAACACCTAGATTGAAGATAAGCGTCTTTTTGTCATTGACCGCGACCAACATTGAAGATGCACAAACTTCTTTCAATTCCGGCCGAACGGAAGGAGATATCTGCTCACAATTTTCTGTGCAGGTGTAGACATGGGCACCCGACATGCCTGCGTTGTCGTTTTCCGCCGGGCACTCTTTGGGCCGGCGCAGCACGCAGAAACACCTAGATTGAAGATAAGCGCCTTTTGCCATTGACCGCGACGAACATAGAAGATGCACAAACATCTTGCAATTCCGGCCGAATGGAAGGAGATATCTGCTCAAAACTTTCTGAGCTGGTGCAGACAGTGGCACCCGACATGCCTGCGTTGTCGTTTTCAGCCGGGCACTCTTTGGGCCGGCGCAGCACGCAGAAACACCTAGATTGCAGATAAGGGCTTTTTGACATTGACCGTGACCAATATTGAAGATGCACAAACGTCTTGCAATTCCGGCCGAATGAAAGAAGATATCTGCTCAAAACTTTCTGTGCAGGTGCAGACAGTGGCACCCGACATGCCTGCGTTGTCGTTTTCAGCCGGGCACTCTTTGGGCCGGAGCAGCACGCAGAAACACCTAGATTGAAGATAAGCGCCTTTTTGTCATTGACCGCGACCAACATTGAAGATGCACAAACTTATTTTAATTCCGGCCGAACGGAAGGAGATATCTGCTCACAACTTTCTGTGCAGGTGCAGACAGTGGCACCCGACATGCCTGCGTTGTCGTTTTCCGCCGGGCACTCTTTGGGCCGGCGCAGCACGCAGAAACACCTAGATTGAAGATAAGCGCCTTTTGCCATTGACCGCGACCAACATTGAAGATGCACAAACTTCTTTCAATTCCGGCCGAACGGAAGGAGATATCTGCTCAAAACTTTCTGTGCAGGTGCAGACAGTGGCACCCGACATGCCTGCGTTGTCGTTTTCAGCCGGGCACTCTTTGGGCCGGCGCAGCACGCAGAGACACCTAGATTGCAGATAAGGGCTTTTTGACATTGACCGTGACCAATATTGAAGATGCACAAACGTCTTGCAATTCCGGCCGAATGAAAGAAGATATCTGCTCAAAACTTTCTGTGCAGGTGCAGACAGTGGCACCCGACATGCCTGCGTTGTCGTTTTCCGCCGGGCACTCTTTGGGACGGAGCAGCACGCAGAAACACCTAGATTGAAGATAAGCGCCTTTTGCCATTGACCGCGACGAACATAGAAGATGCACAAACTTATTTTAATTCCGGCCGAACGGAAGGAGATATCTGCTCACAACTTTCTGTGCAGGTGCAGACAGTGGCACCCGACATGCCTGCGTTGTCGTTTTCCGCTAGGCACTCTTTGGGCCGGCGCAGCACGCAGAAACACCTAGATTGAAGATAAGCGTCTTTTGCCATTGACCGCGACGAACATTGAAGATGCACAAACTTCTTGCAATCCCGGCCGAATGGAAGGAGATATCTGCTCAAAACTTTCTGTGCAAGTGTAGACAGTGGCACCCGACATGCCTGCGTTGTCGTTTTCCGCCGGGCACTCTTTGGGCCGGAGCAGCACGCAGAAACACCTAGATTGAAGATAAGCGCCTTTTGCCATTGACCGCGACGAACATAGAAGATGCACAAACATCTTGCAATTCCGGCCGAATGGAAGGAGATATCTGCTCAAAACTTTCTGAGCTGGTGCAGACAGTGGCACCCGACATGCCTGCGTTGTCGTTTTCAGCCGGGCACTCTTTGGGCCGGCGCAGCACGCAGAAACACCTAGATTGCAGATAAGGGCTTTTTGACATTGACCGTGACCAATATTGAAGATGCACAAACGTCTTGCAATTCCGGCCGAATGAAAGAAGATATCTGCTCAAAACTTTCTGTGCAGGTGCAGACAGTGGCACCCGACATGCCTGCGTTGTCGTTTTCAGCCGGGCACTCTTTGGGCCGGAGCAGCACGCAGAAACACCTAGATTGAAGATAAGCGCCTTTTGCCATTAACCTCAACGAACATAGAAGATGCACAAACTTCTTGCAATCCCGGCCGAATGGAAGGAGATATCTGCTCAAAACTTTCTGTGCAAGTGCAGACAGTGGCACCCGACATGCCTGCGTTGTCGTTTTCCGCCGGGCACTCTTTGGGCCGGCGCAGCACGCAGAAACACCTAGATTGAAGATAAGCGCCTTTTGCCATTGACCGCGACGAACATAGAAGATGCACAAACTTCTTGCAATTCCGGCCGAATAGAAGGAGATATCTGCTCAAAACGTTCTGTGCAGGTGTAGACAGTGGCACTCGACATGCCTGCGTTGTCGTTTTCCGCCGGGCACTCTTTGGGCCGGAGCAGCACGCAGAAACACCTAGATTGAAGATAAGCGCCTTTTGCCATTGACCGCGACGAACATAGAAGATGCACAAACATCTTGCAATTCCGGCCGAATAAAAGGAGATATCTGCTCAAAACTTTCTGTGCAGGTGCAGAGAGTGGCACCCGACATGCCTGCGTTGTCGTTTTCAGCCGGGCACTCTTTGGGCCGGCGCAGCACGCAGAAACACCTAGATTGAAGATAAGGGCTTTTTGACATTGACCGTGACCAATATTAAAGATGCACAAACGTCTTGCAATTCCGGCCGAACGAAAGAAGATATCTGCTCAAAACTTTCTGTGCAGGTGCAGACAGTGGCACCCGACATGCCTGCATTGTCGTTTTCAGCCGGGCACTCTTTGGGCCGGAGCAGCACGCAGAAACACCTAGATTGAAGATAAGCGCCTTTTTGTCATTGACCGCGACCAACATTGAAGATGCACAAACTTCTTTCAATTCCGGCCGAACGGAAGGAGATATCTGCTCACAACTTTCTGTGCAGGTGCAGACAGTGGCACCCGACATGCCTGCGTTGTCGTTTTCCGCCGGGCACTCTTTGGGCCGGCGCAGCACGCAGAAACACCTAGATTGAAGATAAGCGCCTTTTGCCATTGACCAAGACGAACATAGAAGATGCACAAACTTCTTGCAATTCCGGCGGAATAGAAGGAGATATCTGCTCAAAACTTTCTGTGCAGGTGTAGACAGTGGCACTCGACATGCCTGCGTTGTCGTTTTCCGCCGGGCACTCTTTGGGCCGGCGCAGCACGCAGAAACACCTAGATTGAAGATAAGCGCCTTTTGCCATTGAACGCGACGAACATAGAAGATGCACAAACTTCTTGCAATCCCGGCCGAATGGAAGGAGATATCTGCTTAAAACTTTCTGTGCAAGTGTAGACAGTGGCACCCGACATGCCTGCGTTGTCGTTTTCCGCCGGGCACTCTTTGGGCCGGAGCAGCACGCAGAAACACCTAGATTGAAGATAAGCGCCTTTTGCCATTGACCGCGACGAACATAGAAGATGCACAAACTTCTTGCAATTCCGGCCGAACGAAAGAAGATATCTGCTCAAAACATTCTGTTCAGGTGCAGACAGTGGCACCCGACATGCCTGCGTTGTCGTTTTCAGCCGGGCACTCTTTGGGCCGGATCAGCACGCAGAAACACCTAGATTGAAGATAAGCGTCTTTTTGTCATTGACCGCGACCAACATTGAAGATGCACAAACTTCTTTCAATTCCGGCCGAACGGAAGGAAATATCTGCTCACAATTTTCTGTGCAGGTGTAGACAGTGGCACCCGACATGCCTGCGTTGTCGTTTTCCGCCGGGCACTCTTTGGGCCGGCGCAGCACGCAGAAACACCTAGATTGAAGATAAGCGCCTTTTGCCATTGACCGCGACGAACATAGAAGATGCACAAACATCTTGCAATTCCGGCCGAATGGAAGGAGATATCTGCTCAAAACTTTCTGAGCTGGTGCAGACAGTGGCACCCGACATGCCTGCGTTGTCGTTTTCAGCCGGGCACTCTTTGGGCTGGCGCAGCACGCAGAAACACCTAGATTGCAGATAAGGGCTTTTTGACATTGACCGTGACCAATATGGAAGATGCACAAACGTCTTGCAATTCCGGCCGAATGGAAGGAGATATCTGCTCACAACTTTCTGTGCAGGTGCAGAGAGTGGCACCCGACATGCCTGCGTTGTCGTTTTCAGCCGGGCACTCTTTGGGCCGGAGCAGCACGCTGAAACACCTAGATTGAAGATAAGCGCCTTTTTGTCATTGACCGCGACCAACATTGAAGATGCACAAACTTATTTCAATTCCGGCCGAACGGAAGGAGATATCTGCTCACAACTTTCTGTGCAGGTGCAGACAGTGGCACCCGACATGCCTGCGTTGTCGTTTTCCGCCGGGCACTCTTTGGGCCAGCGCAGCACGCAGAAACACCTAGATTGAAGATAAGCGCCTTTTGCCATTGACCGCGACGAACATAGAAGATGCACAAACTTCTTGCAATTCCGGCCGAATAGAAGGAGATATCTGCTCAAAACTTTCTGTGCAGGTGTAGACAGTGGCACTCGACATGACTGCGTTGTCGTTTTCCGCCGGGCACTCTTTGGGCCGGAGCAGCACGCAGAAACACCTAGATTGAAGATAAGCGCCTTTTGCTATTGACCGCGACGAACATAGAAGTTGCACAAACTTCTTGCAATCCCGGCCGAATGGAAGGAGATATCTGCTCAAAATTTTCTGTGCAAGTGTAGACAGTGGCACCCGACATGCCTGCGTTGTCGTTTTCCGCCGGGCACTCTTTTGGCCGGAGCAGCACGCAGAAACACCTAGATTGAAGATAAGCGCCTTTTGCCATTGACCGCGACGAACATAGAAGATGCACAAACTTCTTGCAATTCCGGCCGAATGGAAGGAGATATCTGCTCAAAACTTTCTGAGCTGGTGCAGACAGTGGCACCCGACATGCCTGCGTTGTCGTTTTAAGCCGGGCACTCTTTGGGCCGGAGCAGCACGCAGAAACACCTAGATTGAAGATAAGCGCCTTTTTGTCATTGACCGCGACCAACATTGAAGATGCACAAACTTATTTTAATTCCGGCCGAACGGAAGGAGATATCTGCTCACAACTTTCTGTGCAGGTGCAGACAGTGGCACCCGACATGCCTGCGTTGTCGTTTTCCGCCGGGCACTCTTTGGGCCGGCGCAGCACGCAGAAACACCTAGATTGAAGATAAGCGCCTTTTGCCATTGACCGCGACGAACATAGAAGATGCACAAACTTCTTGCAATCCCGGCCGAATGGAAGGAGATATCTGCTCAAAACTTTCTGTGCAAGTGTAGACAGTGGCACCCGACATGCCTGCGTTGTCGTTTTCCGCCGGGCACTCTTTGGGCCGGAGCAGCACGCAGAAACACCTAGATTGAAGATAAGCGCCTTTTGCCATTGACCGCGACGAACATAGAAGATGCACAAACTTCTTGCAATTCCAGCCGAATGGAAGGAGATATCTGCTCAAAACTTTCTGAGCTGGTGCAGACAGTGGCACCCGACATGCCTGTGTTGTCGTTTTCAGCCGGGAACTCTTTGGGCCGGCGCAGCACGCAGAAACACCTAGATTGCAGATAAGGGCTTTTTGACATTGACCGTGACCAATTTGGAAGATGCACAAACGTCTTGCAATTCCGGCCGAATGGAAGGAGATATCTGCTCACAATTTTCTGTGCAGGTGTAGACAGTGGCACCCGACATGCCTGCGTTGTCGTTTTCCGCCGGGCACTCTTTGGGCCGGCGCAGCACGCAGAAACACCTAGATTGAAGATAAGCGCCTTTTGCCATTGACCGCGACGAACATAGAAGATGCACAAACATCTTGCAATTCCGGCCGAATGGAAGGAGATATCTGCTCAAAACTTTCTGAGCTGGTGCAGACAGTGGCACCCGACATGCCTGCGTTGTCGTTTTCAGCCGGGCACTCTTTGGGCCGGATCAGCACGCAGAAACACCTAGATTGAAGATAAGCGTCTTTTTGTCATTGACCGCGACCAACATTGAAGATGCACAAACTTCTTTCAATTCCGGCCGAACGGAAGGAAATATCTGCTCACAATTTTCTGTGCAGGTGTAGACAGTGGCACCCGACATGCCTGCGTTGTCGTTTTCCGCCGGGCACTCTTTGGGCCGGCGCAGCACGCAGAAACACCTAGATTGAAGATAAGCGCCTTTTGCCATTGACCGCGACGAACATAGAAGATGCACAAACATCTTGCAATTCCGGCCGAATGGAAGGAGATATCTGCTCAAAACTTTCTGAGCTGGTGCAGACAGTGGCACCCGACATGCCTGCGTTGTCGTTTTCAGCCGGGCACTCTTTGGGCTGGCGCAGCACGCAGAAACACCTAGATTGCAGATAAGGGCTTTTTGACATTGACCGTGACCAATATGGAAGATGCACAAACGTCTTGCAATTCCGGCCGAATGGAAGGAGATATCTGCTCACAACTTTCTGTGCAGGTGCAGAGAGTGGCACCCGACATGCCTGCGTTGTCGTTTTCAGCCGGGCACTCTTTGGGCCGGAGCAGCACGCTGAAACACCTAGATTGAAGATAAGCGCCTTTTTGTCATTGACCGCGACCAACATTGAAGATGCACAAACTTATTTCAATTCCGGCCGAACGGAAGGAGATATCTGCTCACAACTTTCTGTGCAGGTGCAGACAGTGGCACCCGACATGCCTGCGTTGTCGTTTTCCGCCGGGCACTCTTTGGGCCAGCGCAGCACGCAGAAACACCTAGATTGAAGATAAGCGCCTTTTGCCATTGACCGCGACGAACATAGAAGATGCACAAACTTCTTGCAATTCCGGCCGAATAGAAGGAGATATCTGCTCAAAACTTTCTGTGCAGGTGTAGACAGTGGCACTCGACATGACTGCGTTGTCGTTTTCCGCCGGGCACTCTTTGGGCCGGAGCAGCACGCAGAAACACCTAGATTGAAGATAAGCGCCTTTTGCCATTGACCGCGACGAACATAGAAGTTGCACAAACTTCTTGCAATCCCGGCCGAATGGAAGGAGATATCTGCTCAAAATTTTCTGTGCAAGTGTAGACAGTGGCACCCGACATGCCTGCGTTGTCGTTTTCCGCCGGGCACTCTTTTGGCCGGAGCAGCACGCAGAAACACCTAGATTGAAGATAAGCGCCTTTTGCCATTGACCGCGACGAACATAGAAGATGCACAAACTTCTTGCAATTCCGGCCGAATGGAAGGAGATATCTGCTCAAAACTTTCTGAGCTGGTGCAGACAGTGGCACCCGACATGCCTGCGTTGTCGTTTTAAGCCGGGCACTCTTTGGGCCGGAGCAGCACGCAGAAACACCTAGATTGAAGATAAGCGCCTTTTTGTCATTGACCGCGACCAACATTGAAGATGCACAAACTTATTTTAATTCCGGCCGAACGGAAGGAGATATCTGCTCACAACTTTCTGTGCAGGTGCAGACAGTGGCACCCGACATGCCTGCGTTGTCGTTTTCCGCCGGGCACTCTTTGGGCCGGCGCAGCACGCAGAAACACCTAGATTGAAGATAAGCGCCTTTTGCCATTGACCGCGACGAACATAGAAGATGCACAAACTTCTTGCAATCCCGGCCGAATGGAAGGAGATATCTGCTCAAAACTTTCTGTGCAAGTGTAGACAGTGGCACCCGACATGCCTGCGTTGTCGTTTTCCGCCGGGCACTCTTTGGGCCGGAGCAGCACGCAGAAACACCTAGATTGAAGATAAGCGCCTTTTGCCATTGACCGCGACGAACATAGAAGATGCACAAACTTCTTGCAATTCCAGCCGAATGGAAGGAGATATCTGCTCAAAACTTTCTGAGCTGGTGCAGACAGTGGCACCCGACATGCCTGTGTTGTCGTTTTCAGCCGGGAACTCTTTGGGCCGGCGCAGCACGCAGAAACACCTAGATTGCAGATAAGGGCTTTTTGACATTGACCGTGACCAATTTGGAAGATGCACAAACGTCTTGCAATTCCGGCCGAATGGAAGGAGATATCTGCTCACAATTTTCTGTGCAGGTGTAGACAGTGGCACCCGACATGCCTGCGTTGTCGTTTTCCGCCGGGCACTCTTTGGGCCGGCGCAGCACGCAGAAACACCTAGATTGAAGATAAGCGCCTTTTGCCATTGACCGCGACGAACATAGAAGATGCACAAACATCTTGCAATTCCGGCCGAATGGAAGGAGATATCTGCTCAAAACTTTCTGAGCTGGTGCAGACAGTGGCACCCGACATGCCTGCGTTGTCGTTTTCAGCCGGGCACTCTTTGGGCCGGATCAGCACGCAGAAACACCTAGATTGAAGATAAGCGTCTTTTTGTCATTGACCGCGACCAACATTGAAGATGCACAAACTTCTTTCAATTCCGGCCGAACGGAAGGAAATATCTGCTCACAATTTTCTGTGCAGGTGTAGACAGTGGCACCCGACATGCCTGCGTTGTCGTTTTCCGCCGGGCACTCTTTGGGCCGGCGCAGCACGCAGAAACACCTAGATTGAAGATAAGCGCCTTTTGCCATTGACCGCGACGAACATAGAAGATGCACAAACATCTTGCAATTCCGGCCGAATGGAAGGAGATATCTGCTCAAAACTTTCTGAGCTGGTGCAGACAGTGGCACCCGACATGCCTGCGTTGTCGTTTTCAGCCGGGCACTCTTTGGGCTGGCGCAGCACGCAGAAACACCTAGATTGCAGATAAGGGCTTTTTGACATTGACCGTGACCAATATGGAAGATGCACAAACGTCTTGCAATTCCGGCCGAATGGAAGGAGATATCTGCTCACAACTTTCTGTGCAGGTGCAGAGAGTGGCACCCGACATGCCTGCGTTGTCGTTTTCAGCCGGGCACTCTTTGGGCCGGAGCAGCACGCTGAAACACCTAGATTGAAGATAAGCGCCTTTTTGTCATTGACCGCGACCAACATTGAAGATGCACAAACTTATTTCAATTCCGGCCGAACGGAAGGAGATATCTGCTCACAACTTTCTGTGCAGGTGCAGACAGTGGCACCCGACATGCCTGCGTTGTCGTTTTCCGCCGGGCACTCTTTGGGCCAGCGCAGCACGCAGAAACACCTAGATTGAAGATAAGCGCCTTTTGCCATTGACCGCGACGAACATAGAAGATGCACAAACTTCTTGCAATTCCGGCCGAATAGAAGGAGATATCTGCTCAAAACTTTCTGTGCAGGTGTAGACAGTGGCACTCGACATGACTGCGTTGTCGTTTTCCGCCGGGCACTCTTTGGGCCGGAGCAGCACGCAGAAACACCTAGATTGAAGATAAGCGCCTTTTGCCATTGACCGCGACGAACATAGAAGTTGCACAAACTTCTTGCAATCCCGGCCGAATGGAAGGAGATATCTGCTCAAAATTTTCTGTGCAAGTGTAGACAGTGGCACCCGACATGCCTGCGTTGTCGTTTTCCGCCGGGCACTCTTTTGGCCGGAGCAGCACGCAGAAACACCTAGATTGAAGATAAGCGCCTTTTGCCATTGACCGCGACGAACATAGAAGATGCACAAACTTCTTGCAATTCCGGCCGAATGGAAGGAGATATCTGCTCAAAACTTTCTGAGCTGGTGCAGACAGTGGCACCCGACATGCCTGCGTTGTCGTTTTAAGCCGGGCACTCTTTGGGCCGGAGCAGCACGCAGAAACACCTAGATTGAAGATAAGCGCCTTTTTGTCATTGACCGCGACCAACATTGAAGATGCACAAACTTATTTTAATTCCGGCCGAACGGAAGGAGATATCTGCTCACAACTTTCTGTGCAGGTGCAGACAGTGGCACCCGACATGCCTGCGTTGTCGTTTTCCGCCGGGCACTCTTTGGGCCGGCGCAGCACGCAGAAACACCTAGATTGAAGATAAGCGCCTTTTGCCATTGACCGCGACGAACATAGAAGATGCACAAACTTCTTGCAATCCCGGCCGAATGGAAGGAGATATCTGCTCAAAACTTTCTGTGCAAGTGTAGACAGTGGCACCCGACATGCCTGCGTTGTCGTTTTCCGCCGGGCACTCTTTGGGCCGGAGCAGCACGCAGAAACACCTAGATTGAAGATAAGCGCCTTTTGCCATTGACCGCGACGAACATAGAAGATGCACAAACTTCTTGCAATTCCAGCCGAATGGAAGGAGATATCTGCTCAAAACTTTCTGAGCTGGTGCAGACAGTGGCACCCGACATGCCTGTGTTGTCGTTTTCAGCCGGGAACTCTTTGGGCCGGCGCAGCACGCAGAAACACCTAGATTGCAGATAAGGGCTTTTTGACATTGACCGTGACCAATTTGGAAGATGCACAAACGTCTTGCAATTCCGGCCGAATGGAAGGAGATATCTGCTCACAATTTTCTGTGCAGGTGTAGACAGTGGCACCCGACATGCCTGCGTTGTCGTTTTCCGCCGGGCACTCTTTGGGCCGGCGCAGCACGCAGAAACACCTAGATTGAAGATAAGCGCCTTTTGCCATTGACCGCGACGAACATAGAAGATGCACAAACATCTTGCAATTCCGGCCGAATGGAAGGAGATATCTGCTCAAAACTTTCTGAGCTGGTGCAGACAGTGGCACCCGACATGCCTGCGTTGTCGTTTTCAGCCGGGCACTCTTTGGGCCGGCGCAGCACGCAGAAACACCTAGATTGAAGATAAGCGCCTTTTGCCATTGACCGCGACGAACATAGAAGATGCACAAACTTCTTGCAATTCCGGCCGAATAGAAGGAGATATCTGCTCAAAACTTTCTGTGCAAGTGTAGACAGTGGCACCCGACATGCCTGCGTTGTCGTTTTCCGCCGGGCACTCTTTGGGCCGGAGCAGCACGCAGAAACACCTAGATTGAAGATAAGCGCCTTTTGCCATTGACCGCGACGAACATAGAAGATGCACAAACTTCTTGCAATTCCAGCCGAATGGAAGGAGATATCTGCTCAAAACTTTCTGAGCTGGTGCAGACAGTGGCACCCGACATGCCTGCGTTGTCGTTTTCAGCCGGGAACTCTTTGGGCCGGCGCAGCACGCAGAAACACCTAGATTGCAGATAAGGGCTTTTTGACATTGACCGTGACCAATATGGAAGATGCACAAACGTCTTGCAATTCCGGCCGAATGGAAGGAGATATCTGCTCACAACTTTCTGTGCAGGTGCAGACAGTGGCACCCGACATGCCTGCGTTGTCGTTTTCCGCCGGGCACTCTTTGGGCAGGCGCAGCACGCAGAAACACCTACATTGAAGATAAGCGCCTTTTGACATTGACCGCGACGAACATAGAAGATGCACAAACTTCTTGCAATTCCGGCCGAACGAAAGAAGATATCTGCTCAAAACATTCTGTGCAGGTGCAGACAGTGGCACCCGACATGCCTGCGTTGTCGTTTTCAGCCGGGCACTCTTTGGGCCGGATCAGCACGCAGAAACACCTAGATTGAAGATAAGCGTCTTTTTGTCATTGACCGCGACCAACATTGAAGATGCACAAACTTCTTTCAATTCCGGCCGAACGGAAGGAAATATCTGCTCACAATTTTCTGTGCAGGTGTAGACAGTGGCACCCGACATGCCTGCGTTGTCGTTTTCCGCCGGGCACTCTTTGGGCCGGCGCAGCACGCAGAAACACCTAGATTGAAGATAAGCGCCTTTTGCCATTGACCGCGACGAACATAGAAGATGCACAAACATCTTGCAATTCCGGCCGAATGGAAGGAGATATCTGCTCAAAACTTTCTGAGCTGGTGCAGACAGTGGCACCCGACATGCCTGCGTTGTCGTTTTCAGCCGGGCACTCTTTGGGCCGGCGCAGCACGCAGAAACACCTAGATTGCAGATAAGGGCTTTTTGACATTGACCGTGACCAATATGGAAGATGCACAAACGTCTTGCAATTCCGGCCGAATGGAAGGAGATATCTGCTCACAACTTTCTGTGCAGGTGCAGAGAGTGGCACCCGACATGCCTGCGTTGTCGTTTTCAGCCGGGCACTCTTTGGGCCGGAGCAGCACGCTGAAACACCTAGATTGAAGATAAGCGCCTTTTTGTCATTGACCGCGACCAACATTGAAGATGCACAAACTTATTTCAATTCCGGCCGAACGGAAGGAGATATCTGCTCACAACTTTCTGTGCAGGTGCAGACAGTGGCACCCGACATGCCTGCGTTGTCGTTTTCCGCCGGGCACTCTTTGGGCCGGCGCAGCACGCAGAAACACCTAGATTGAAGATAAGCGCCTTTTGCCATTGACCGCGACGAACATAGAAGATGCACAAACTTCTTGCAATTCCGGCCGAATAGAAGGAGATATCTGCTCAAAACTTTCTGTGCAGGTGTAGACAGTGGCACTCGACATGACTGCGTTGTCGTTTTCCGCCGGGCACTCTTTGGGCCGGAGCAGCACGCAGAAACACCTAGATTGAAGATAAGCGCCTTTTGCCATTGACCGCGACGAACATAGAAGTTGCACAAACTTCTTGCAATCCCGGCCGAATGGAAGGAGATATCTGCTCAAAACTTTCTGTGCAAGTGTAGACAGTGGCACCCGACATGCCTGCGTTGTCGTTTTCCGCCGGGCACTCTTTGGGCCGGAGAAGCACGCAGAAACACCTAGATTGAAGATAAGCGCCTTTTGCCATTGACCGCGACGAACATAGAAGATGCACAAACTTCTTGCAATTCCGGCCGAATGGAAGGAGATATCTGCTCAAAACTTTCTGAGCTGGTGCAGACAGTGGCACCCGACATGCCTGCGTTGTCGTTTTCAGCCGGGCACTCTTTGGGCCGGCGCAGCACGCAGAAACACCTAGATTGCAGATAAGGGCTTTTTGACATTGAACGTGACCAATATTGAAGATGCACAAACGTCTGGCAATTCCGGCCGAACGGAAGGAGATATCTGCTCACAGTTTTCTGTGCAGGTGTAGACAGTGGCACCCGACATGCCTGCGTTGTCGTTTTCCGCCGGGCACTCTTTGGGCCGGCGCAGCACGCAGAAACACCTAGATTGAAGATAAGCGCCTTTTGCCATTGACCGCGACGAACATAGAAGATGCACAAACTTCTTGCAATTCCGGCCGAATGGAAGGAGATATCTGCTCAAAACTTTCTGAGCTGGGGCAGACAGTGGCACCCGACATGACTGCGTTGTCGTTTTCAGCCGGGCACTCTTTGGGCCGGCGCAGCACGCAGAAACACCTAGATTGCAGATAAAGGCTTTTTGACATTGAGAGTGACCAATATTGAAGATGCACAAACGTCTTGAAATTCCGGCCGAACGAAAGAAGATCTCTGCTCAAAACATTCTGTGCAGGTGCAGACAGTGGCACCCGACATGCCTGCATTGTCATTTTCAGCCGGGCACTCTTTGGGCCGGAGCAGCACGCAGAAACACCTAGATTGAAGATAAGCGCCTTTTTGTCATTGACCGCGACCAACATTGAAGATGCACAAACTTCTTTCAATTCCGGCCGAAAGGAAGGAGATATCTGCTCACAACTTTCTGTGCAGGTGCAGACAGTGGCACCCGACATGCCTGCGTTGTCGTTTTCCGCCGGGCACTCTTTGGGCCGGCGCAGCACGCAGAAACACCTGGATTGAAGATAAGCGCCTTTTGCCATTGACCGCGACGAACATAGAAGATGCACAAACTTCTTGCAATTCCGGCGGAATAGAAGGAGATATCTGCTCAAAACTTTCTGTGCAGGTGTAGACAGTGGCACTCGACATGCCTGCGTTGTCGTTTTCCGCCGGGCACTCTTTGGGCCGGCGCAGCACGCAGAAACACCTAGATTGAAGATAAGCGCCTTTTGCCATTGACCGCGACGAACATAGAAGATGCACAAACTTCTTGCAATCCCGGCCGAATGGAAGGAGATATCTGCTTAAAACTTTCTGTGCAAGTGTAGACAGTGGCACCCGACATGCCTGCGTTGTCGTTTTCCGCCGGGCACTCTTTGGGCCGGAGCAGCACGCAGAAACACCTAGATTGAAGATAAGCGCCTTTTGCCATTGACCGCGACGAACATAGAAGATGCACAAACTTCTTGCAATTCCGGCCGAACGAAAGAAGATATCTGCTCAAAACATTCTGTGCAGGTGCAGACAGTGGCACCCGACATGCCTGCGTTGTCGTTTTGAGCCGGGCACTCTTTGGGCCGGATCAGCACGCAGAAACACCTAGATTGAAGATAAGCGTCTTTTTGTCATTGACCGCGACCAACATTGAAGATGCACAAACTTCTTTCAATTCCGGCCGAACGGAAGGAAATATCTGCTCACAATTTTCTGTGCAGGTGTAGACAGTGGCACCCGACATGCCTGCGTTGTCGTTTTCCGCCGGGCACTCTTTGGGCCGGCGCAGCACGCAGAAACACCTAGATTGAAGATAAGCGCCTTTTGCCATTGACCGCGACGAACATAGAAGATGCACAAACATCTTGCAATTCCGGCCGAATGGAAGGAGATATCTGCTCAAAACTTTCTGAGCTGGTGCAGACAGTGGCACCCGACATGCCTGCGTTGTCGTTTTCAGCCGGGCACTCTTTGGGCTGGCGCAGCACGCAGAAACACCTAGATTGCAGATAAGGGCTTTTTGACATTGACCGTGACCAATATGGAAGATGCACAAACGTCTTGCAATTCCGGCCGAATGGAAGGAGATATCTGCTCACAACTTTCTGTGCAGGTGCAGAGAGTGGCACCCGACATGCCTGCGTTGTCGTTTTCAGCCGGGCACTCTTTGGGCCGGAGCAGCACGCTGAAACACCTAGATTGAAGATAAGCGCCTTTTTGTCATTGACCGCGACCAACATTGAAGATGCACAAACTTATTTCAATTCCGGCCGAACGGAAGGAGATATCTGCTCACAACTTTCTGTGCAGGTGCAGACAGTGGCACCCGACATGCCTGCGTTGTCGTTTTCCGCCGGGCACTCTTTGGGCCAGCGCAGCACGCAGAAACACCTAGATTGAAGATAAGCGCCTTTTGCCATTGACCGCGACGAACATAGAAGATGCACAAACTTCTTGCAATTCCGGCCGAATAGAAGGAGATATCTGCTCAAAACTTTCTGTGCAGGTGTAGACAGTGGCACTCGACATGACTGCGTTGTCGTTTTCCGCCGGGCACTCTTTGGGCCGGAGCAGCACGCAGAAACACCTAGATTGAAGATAAGCGCCTTTTGCCATTGACCGCGACGAACATAGAAGTTGCACAAACTTTTTGCAATCCCGGCCGAATGGAAGGAGATATCTGCTCAAAATTTTCTGTGCAAGTGTAGACAGTGGCACCCGACATGCCTGCGTTGTCGTTTTCCGCCGGGCACTCTTTTGGCCGGAGCAGCACGCAGAAACACCTAGATTGAAGATAAGCGCCTTTTGCCATTGACCGCGACGAACATAGAAGATGCACAAACTTCTTGCAATTCCGGCCGAATGGAAGGAGATATCTGCTCAAAACTTTCTGAGCTGGTGCAGACAGTGGCACCCGACATGCCTGCGTTGTCGTTTTAAGCCGGGCACTCTTTGGGCCGGAGCAGCACGCAGAAACACCTAGATTGAAGATAAGCGCCTTTTTGTCATTGACCGCGACCAACATTGAAGATGCACAAACTTATTTTAATTCCGGCCGAACGGAAGGAGATATCTGCTCACAACTTTCTGTGCAGGTGCAGACAGTGGCACCCGACATGCCTGCGTTGTCGTTTTCCGCCGGGCACTCTTTGGGCCGGCGCAGCACGCAGAAACACCTAGATTGAAGATAAGCGCCTTTTGCCATTGACCGCGACGAACATAGAAGATGCACAAACTTCTTGCAATCCCGGCCGAATGGAAGGAGATATCTGCTCAAAACTTTCTGTGCAAGTGTAGACAGTGGCACCCGACATGCCTGCGTTGTCGTTTTCCGCCGGGCACTCTTTGGGCCGGAGCAGCACGCAGAAACACCTAGATTGAAGATAAGCGCCTTTTGCCATTGACCGCGACGAACATAGAAGATGCACAAACTTCTTGCAATTCCAGCCGAATGGAAGGAGATATCTGCTCAAAACTTTCTGAGCTGGTGCAGACAGTGGCACCCGACATGCCTGTGTTGTCGTTTTCAGCCGGGAACTCTTTGGGCCGGCGCAGCACGCAGAAACACCTAGATTGCAGATAAGGGCTTTTTGACATTGACCGTGACCAATTTGGAAGATGCACAAACGTCTTGCAATTCCGGCCGAATGGAAGGAGATATCTGCTCACAATTTTCTGTGCAGGTGTAGACAGTGGCACCCGACATGCCTGCGTTGTCGTTTTCCGCCGGGCACTCTTTGGGCCGGCGCAGCACGCAGAAACACCTAGATTGAAGATAAGCGCCTTTTGCCATTGACCGCGACGAACATAGAAGATGCACAAACATCTTGCAATTCCGGCCGAATGGAAGGAGATATCTGCTCAAAACTTTCTGAGCTGGTGCAGACAGTGGCACCCGACATGCCTGCGTTGTCGTTTTCAGCCGGGCACTCTTTGGGCCGGATCAGCACGCAGAAACACCTAGATTGAAGATAAGCGTCTTTTTGTCATTGACCGCGACCAACATTGAAGATGCACAAACTTCTTTCAATTCCGGCCGAACGGAAGGAAATATCTGCTCACAATTTTCTGTGCAGGTGTAGACAGTGGCACCCGACATGCCTGCGTTGTCGTTTTCCGCCGGGCACTCTTTGGGCCGGCGCAGCACGCAGAAACACCTAGATTGAAGATAAGCGCCTTTTGCCATTGACCGCGACGAACATAGAAGATGCACAAACATCTTGCAATTCCGGCCGAATGGAAGGAGATATCTGCTCAAAACTTTCTGAGCTGGTGCAGACAGTGGCACCCGACATGCCTGCGTTGTCGTTTTCAGCCGGGCACTCTTTGGGCTGGCGCAGCACGCAGAAACACCTAGATTGCAGATAAGGGCTTTTTGACATTGACCGTGACCAATATGGAAGATGCACAAACGTCTTGCAATTCCGGCCGAATGGAAGGAGATATCTGCTCACAACTTTCTGTGCAGGTGCAGAGAGTGGCACCCGACATGCCTGCGTTGTCGTTTTCAGCCGGGCACTCTTTGGGCCGGAGCAGCACGCTGAAACACCTAGATTGAAGATAAGCGCCTTTTTGTCATTGACCGCGACCAACATTGAAGATGCACAAACTTATTTCAATTCCGGCCGAACGGAAGGAGATATCTGCTCACAACTTTCTGTGCAGGTGCAGACAGTGGCACCCGACATGCCTGCGTTGTCGTTTTCCGCCGGGCACTCTTTGGGCCAGCGCAGCACGCAGAAACACCTAGATTGAAGATAAGCGCCTTTTGCCATTGACCGCGACGAACATAGAAGATGCACAAACTTCTTGCAATTCCGGCCGAATAGAAGGAGATATCTGCTCAAAACTTTCTGTGCAGGTGTAGACAGTGGCACTCGACATGACTGCGTTGTCGTTTTCCGCCGGGCACTCTTTGGGCCGGAGCAGCACGCAGAAACACCTAGATTGAAGATAAGCGCCTTTTGCCATTGACCGCGACGAACATAGAAGTTGCACAAACTTCTTGCAATCCCGGCCGAATGGAAGGAGATATCTGCTCAAAATTTTCTGTGCAAGTGTAGACAGTGGCACCCGACATGCCTGCGTTGTCGTTTTCCGCCGGGCACTCTTTGGGCCGGAGCAGCACGCAGAAACACCTAGATTGAAGATAAGCGTCTTTTTGTCATTGACCGCGACCAACATTGAAGATGCACAAACTTCTTTCAATTCCGGCCGAACGGAAGGAGATATCTGCTCACAATTTTCTGTGCAGGTGTAGACATGGGCACCCGACATGCCTGCGTTGTCGTTTTCCGCCGGGCACTCTTTGGGCCGGCGCAGCACGCAGAAACACCTAGATTGAAGATAAGCGCCTTTTGCCATTGACCGCGACGAACATAGAAGATGCACAAACATCTTGCAATTCCGGCCGAATGGAAGGAGATATCTGCTCAAAACTTTCTGAGCTGGTGCAGACAGTGGCACCCGACATGCCTGCGTTGTCGTTTTCAGCCGGGCACTCTTTGGGCCGGCGCAGCACGCAGAAACACCTAGATTGCAGATAAGGGCTTTTTGACATTGACCGTGACCAATATTGAAGATGCACAAACGTCTTGCAATTCCGGCCGAATGAAAGAAGATATCTGCTCAAAACTTTCTGTGCAGGTGCAGACAGTGGCACCCGACATGCCTGCGTTGTCGTTTTCAGCCGGGCACTCTTTGGGCCGGAGCAGCACGCAGAAACACCTAGATTGAAGATAAGCGCCTTTTTGTCATTGACCGCGACCAACATTGAAGATGCACAAACTTATTTTAATTCCGGCCGAACGGAAGGAGATATCTGCTCACAACTTTCTGTGCAGGTGCAGACAGTGGCACCCGACATGCCTGCGTTGTCGTTTTCCGCCGGGCACTCTTTGGGCCGGCGCAGCACGCAGAAACACCTAGATTGAAGATAAGCGCCTTTTGCCATTGACCGCGACCAACATTGAAGATGCACAAACTTCTTTCAATTCCGGCCGAACGGAAGGAGATATCTGCTCAAAACTTTCTGTGCAGGTGCAGACAGTGGCACCCGACATGCCTGCGTTGTCGTTTTCAGCCGGGCACTCTTTGGGCCGGCGCAGCACGCAGAGACACCTAGATTGCAGATAAGGGCTTTTTGACATTGACCGTGACCAATATTGAAGATGCACAAACGTCTTGCAATTCCGGCCGAATGAAAGAAGATATCTGCTCAAAACTTTCTGTGCAGGTGCAGACAGTGGCACCCGACATGCCTGCGTTGTCGTTTTCCGCCGGGCACTCTTTGGGACGGAGCAGCACGCAGAAACACCTAGATTGAAGATAAGCGCCTTTTGCCATTGACCGCGACGAACATAGAAGATGCACAAACTTATTTTAATTCCGGCCGAACGGAAGGAGATATCTGCTCACAACTTTCTGTGCAGGTGCAGACAGTGGCACCCGACATGCCTGCGTTGTCGTTTTCCGCTAGGCACTCTTTGGGCCGGCGCAGCACGCAGAAACACCTAGATTGAAGATAAGCGTCTTTTGCCATTGACCGCGACGAACATTGAAGATGCACAAACTTCTTGCAATCCCGGCCGAATGGAAGGAGATATCTGCTCAAAACTTTCTGTGCAAGTGTAGACAGTGGCACCCGACATGCCTGCGTTGTCGTTTTCCGCCGGGCACTCTTTGGGCCGGAGCAGCACGCAGAAACACCTAGATTGAAGATAAGCGCCTTTTGCCATTGACCGCGACGAACATAGAAGATGCACAAACATCTTGCAATTCCGGCCGAATGGAAGGAGATATCTGCTCAAAACTTTCTGAGCTGGTGCAGACAGTGGCACCCGACATGCCTGCGTTGTCGTTTTCAGCCGGGCACTCTTTGGGCCGGCGCAGCACGCAGAAACACCTAGATTGCAGATAAGGGCTTTTTGACATTGACCGTGACCAATATTGAAGATGCACAAACGTCTTGCAATTCCGGCCGAATGAAAGAAGATATCTGCTCAAAACTTTCTGTGCAGGTGCAGACAGTGGCACCCGACATGCCTGCGTTGTCGTTTTCAGCCGGGCACTCTTTGGGCCGGAGCAGCACGCAGAAACACCTAGATTGAAGATAAGCGCCTTTTGCCATTGACCGCGACGAACATAGAAGATGCACAAACTTCTTGCAATCCCGGCCGAATGGAAGGAGATATCTGCTCAAAACTTTCTGTGCAAGTGTAGACAGTGGCACCCGACATGCCTGCGTTGTCGTTTTCCGCCTAGCACTCTTTGGGCTGGAGCAGCACGCAGAAACACCTAGATTGAAGATAAGCGCCTTTTGCCATTAACCTCAACGAACATAGAAGATGCACAAACTTCTTGCAATCCCGGCCGAATGGAAGGAGATATCTGCTCAAATCTTTCTGTGCAAGTGCAGACAGTGGCACCCGAAATGCCTGCGTTGTCGTTTTCCGCCGGGCACTCTTTGGGCCGGCGCAGCACGCAGAAACACCTAGATTGAAGATAAGCGCCTTTTGCCATTGACCGCGACGAACATAGAAGATGCACAAACTTCTTGCAATTCCGGCCGAATAGAAGGAGATATCTGCTCAAAACTTTCTGTGCAGGTGTAGACAGTGGCACTCGACATGCCTGCGTTGTCGTTTTCCGCCGGGCACTCTTTGGGCCGGAGCAGCACGCAGAAACACCTAGATTGAAGATAAGCGCCTTTTGCCATTGACCGCGACGAACATAGAAGATGCACAAACATCTTGCAATTCCGGCCGAATAAAAGGAGATATCTGCTCAAAACTTTCTGTGCAGGTGCAGAGAGTGGCACCCGACATGCCTGCGTTGTCGTTTTCAGCCGGGCACTCTTTGGGCCGGCGCAGCACGCAGAAACACCTAGATTGAAGATAAGGGCTTTTTGACATTGACCGTGACCAATATTAAAGATGCACAAACGTCTTGCAATTCCGGCCGAACGAAAGACGATATCTGCTCAAAACTTTCTGTGCAGGTGCAGACAGTGGCACCCGACATGCCTGCATTGTCGTTTTCAGCCGGGCACTCTTTGGGCCGGAGCAGCACGCAGAAACACCTAGATTGAAGATAAGCGCCTTTTTGTCATTGACCGCGACCAACATTGAAGATGCACAAACTTCTTTCAATTCCGGCCGAACGGAAGGAGATATCTGCTCACAACTTTCTGTGCAGGTGCAGACAGTGGCAACCGACATGCCTGCGTTGTCGTTTTCCGCCGGGCACTCTTTGGGCCGGCGCAGCACGCAGAAACACCTAGATTGAAGATAAGCGCCTTTTGCCATTGACCGCGACGAACATAGAAGATGCACAAACATCTTGCAATTCCGGCCGAATGGAAGGAGATATCTGCTCAAAACTTTCTGAGCTGGTGCAGACAGTGGAACTCGACATGCCTGCTTTGTCGTTTTCCGCCGGGCACTCTTTGGGCCGGAGCAGCACGCAGAAACACCTAGATTGAAGATAAGCGCCTTTTGCCATTGACCGCGACGAACATAGAAGATGCACAAACTTCTTGCAATTCCGGCCGAATGGAAGGAGATATCTGCTCAAAACTTTCTGTGCAGGTGCAGACATTGGCACCCGACATGCCTCCGTTGTCGTTTTCCGCCGGGCACTCTTTGGGCCGGCGCAGCACGCAGAAACACCTAGATTGAAGATAAGCGCCTTTTGCCTTTGACCGCGACGAACATAGAAGATGCACAAACTTCTTGCAATTCCGGCCGAATGGAAGGAGATATCTGCTCAAAACTTTCTGTGCAGGTGTAGACAGTGGCACCCGACATGCCTGCGTTGTCGTTTTCCGCCGAGCACTCTTTGGGCCGGAGCAGCACGCAGAAACACCTAGATTGAAGATAAGCGCCTTTTGCCATTGACCGCGACGAACATAGAAGATGCACAAACATCTTGCAATTCCGGCCGAATGGAAGGAGATATCTGCTCAAAACTTTCTGAGCTGGTGCAGACAGTGGCACCCGACATGCCTGCGTTGTCGTTTTCAGCCGGGCACTCTTTGGGCCGGCGCAGCACGCAGAAACACCTAGATTGCAGATAAGGGCTTTTTGACATTGACCGTGACCAATATTAAAGATGCACAAACGTCTTGCAATTCCGGCCGAATGAAAGAAGATATCTGCTCAAAACTTTCTGTGCATCACGCAGAAACACCTAGATTGCAGATAAGGGCTTTTTGACATTGACCGTGACCAATATGGAAGATGCACAAACGTCTTGCAATTCCGGCCGAATGGAAGGAGATATCTGCTCACAACTTTCTGTGCAGGTGCAGAGAGTGGCACCCGACATGCCTGCGTTGTCGTTTTCAGCCGGGCACTCTTTGGGCCGGAGCAGCACGCTGAAACACCTAGATTGAAGATAAGCGCCTTTTTGTCATTGACCGCGACCAACATTGAAGATGCACAAACTTATTTCAATTCCGGCCGAACGGAAGGAGATATCTGCTCACAACTTTCTGTGCAGGTGCAGACAGTGGCACCCGACATGCCTGCGTTGTCGTTTTCCGCCGGGCACTCTTTGGGCCAGCGCAGCACGCAGAAACACCTAGATTGAAGATAAGCGCCTTTTGCCATTGACCGCGACGAACATAGAAGATGCACAAACTTCTTGCAATTCCGGCCGAATAGAAGGAGATATCTGCTCAAAACTTTCTGTGCAGGTGTAGACAGTGGCACTCGACATGACTGCGTTGTCGTTTTCCGCCGGGCACTCTTTGGGCCGGAGCAGCACGCAGAAACACCTAGATTGAAGATAAGCGCCTTTTGCCATTGACCGCGACGAACATAGAAGTTGCACAAACTTCTTGCAATCCCGGCCGAATGGAAGGAGATATCTGCTCAAAATTTTCTGTGCAAGTGTAGACAGTGGCACCCGACATGCCTGCGTTGTCGTTTTCCGCCGGGCACTCTTTTGGCCGGAGCAGCACGCAGAAACACCTAGATTGAAGATAAGCGCCTTTTGCCATTGACCGCGACGAACATAGAAGATGCACAAACTTCTTGCAATTCCGGCCGAATGGAAGGAGATATCTGCTCAAAACTTTCTGAGCTGGTGCAGACAGTGGCACCCGACATGCCTGCGTTGTCGTTTTAAGCCGGGCACTCTTTGGGCCGGAGCAGCACGCAGAAACACCTAGATTGAAGATAAGCGCCTTTTTGTCATTGACCGCGACCAACATTGAAGATGCACAAACTTATTTTAATTCCGGCCGAACGGAAGGAGATATCTGCTCACAACTTTCTGTGCAGGTGCAGACAGTGGCACCCGACATGCCTGCGTTGTCGTTTTCCGCCGGGCACTCTTTGGGCCGGCGCAGCACGCAGAAACACCTAGATTGAAGATAAGCGCCTTTTGCCATTGACCGCGACGAACATAGAAGATGCACAAACTTCTTGCAATCCCGGCCGAATGGAAGGAGATATCTGCTCAAAACTTTCTGTGCAAGTGTAGACAGTGGCACCCGACATGCCTGCGTTGTCGTTTTCCGCCGGGCACTCTTTGGGCCGGAGCAGCAC
Source organism: Hyla sarda (assembly GCF_029499605.1). NCBI lineage: Eukaryota > Metazoa > Chordata > Amphibia > Anura > Hylidae > Hyla > Hyla sarda. The sequence continues at coordinate 65,899 of NW_026608417.1, forward strand.
GCAGAAACACCTAGATTGAAGATAAGCGCCTTTTGCCATTGACCGCGACGAACATAGAAGATGCACAAACTTCTTGCAATTCCAGCCGAATGGAAGGAGATATCTGCTCAAAACTTTCTGAGCTGGTGCAGACAGTGGCACCCGACATGCCTGTGTTGTCGTTTTCAGCCGGGAACTCTTTGGGCCGGCGCAGCACGCAGAAACACCTAGATTGCAGATAAGGGCTTTTTGACATTGACCGTGACCAATTTGGAAGATGCACAAACGTCTTGCAATTCCGGCCGAATGGAAGGAGATATCTGCTCACAATTTTCTGTGCAGGTGTAGACAGTGGCACCCGACATGCCTGCGTTGTCGTTTTCCGCCGGGCACTCTTTGGGCCGGCGCAGCACGCAGAAACACCTAGATTGAAGATAAGCGCCTTTTGCCATTGACCGCGACGAACATAGAAGATGCACAAACATCTTGCAATTCCGGCCGAATGGAAGGAGATATCTGCTCAAAACTTTCTGAGCTGGTGCAGACAGTGGCACCCGACATGCCTGCGTTGTCGTTTTCAGCCGGGCACTCTTTGGGCCGGCGCAGCACGCAGAAACACCTAGATTGAAGATAAGCGCCTTTTGCCATTGACCGCGACGAACATAGAAGATGCACAAACTTCTTGCAATTCCGGCCGAATAGAAGGAGATATCTGCTCAAAACTTTCTGTGCAAGTGTAGACAGTGGCACCCGACATGCCTGCGTTGTCGTTTTCCGCCGGGCACTCTTTGGGCCGGAGCAGCACGCAGAAACACCTAGATTGAAGATAAGCGCCTTTTGCCATTGACCGCGACGAACATAGAAGATGCACAAACTTCTTGCAATTCCAGCCGAATGGAAGGAGATATCTGCTCAAAACTTTCTGAGCTGGTGCAGACAGTGGCACCCGACATGCCTGCGTTGTCGTTTTCAGCCGGGAACTCTTTGGGCCGGCGCAGCACGCAGAAACACCTAGATTGCAGATAAGGGCTTTTTGACATTGACCGTGACCAATATGGAAGATGCACAAACGTCTTGCAATTCCGGCCGAATGGAAGGAGATATCTGCTCACAACTTTCTGTGCAGGTGCAGAAAGTGGCACCCGACATGCCTGCGTTGTCGTTTTCCGCCGGGCACTCTTTGGGCAGGCGCAGCACGCAGAAACACCTACATTGAAGATAAGCGCCTTTTGACATTGACCGCGACGAACATAGAAGATGCACAAACTTCTTGCAATTCCGGCCGAACGAAAGAAGATATCTGCTCAAAACATTCTGTGCAGGTGCAGACAGTGGCACCCGACATGCCTGCGTTGTCGTTTTCAGCCGGGCACTCTTTGGGCCGGATCAGCACGCAGAAACACCTAGATTGAAGATAAGCGTCTTTTTGTCATTGACCGCGACCAACATTGAAGATGCACAAACTTCTTTCAATTCCGGCCGAACGGAAGGAAATATCTGCTCACAATTTTCTGTGCAGGTGTAGACAGTGGCACCCGACATGCCTGCGTTGTCGTTTTCCGCCGGGCACTCTTTGGGCCGGCGCAGCACGCAGAAACACCTAGATTGAAGATAAGCGCCTTTTGCCATTGACCGCGACGAACATAGAAGATGCACAAACATCTTGCAATTCCGGCCGAATGGAAGGAGATATCTGCTCAAAACTTTCTGAGCTGGTGCAGACAGTGGCACCCGACATGCCTGCGTTGTCGTTTTCAGCCGGGCACTCTTTGGGCCGGCGCAGCACGCAGAAACACCTAGATTGCAGATAAGGGCTTTTTGACATTGACCGTGACCAATATGGAAGATGCACAAACTTCTTGCAATTCCGGCCGAATAGAAGGAGATATCTGCTCAAAACTTTCTGTGCAGGTGTAGACAGTGGCACTCGACATGACTGCGTTGTCGTTTTCCGCCGGGCACTCTTTGGGCCGGAGCAGCACGCAGAAACACCTAGATTGAAGATAAGCGCCTTTTGCCATTGACCGCGACGAACATAGAAGTTGCACAAACTTCTTGCAATCCCGGCCGAATGGAAGGAGATATCTGCTCAAAACTTTCTGTGCAAGTGTAGACAGTGGCACCCGACATGCCTGCGTTGTCGTTTTCCGCCGGGCACTCTTTGGGCCGGAGCAGCACGCAGAAACACCTAGATTGAAGATAAGCGCCTTTTGCCATTGACCGCGACGAACATAGAAGATGCACAAACTTCTTGCAATTCCGGCCGAATGGAAGGAGATATCTGCTCAAAACTTTCTGAGCTGGTGCAGACAGTGGCACCCGACATGCCTGCGTTGTCGTTTTCAGCCGGGCACTCTTTGGGCCGGCGCAGCACGCAGAAACACCTAGATTGCAGATAAGGGCTTTTTGACATTGAACGTGACCAATAGTGAAGATGCACAAACGTCTGGCAATTCCGGCCGAACGGAAGGAGATATCTGCTCACAGTTTTCTGTGCAGGTGTAGACAGTGGCACCCGACATGCCTGCGTTGTCGTTTTCCGCCGGGCACTCTTTGGGCCGGCGCAGCACGCAGAAACACCTAGATTGAAGATAAGCGCCTTTTGCCATTGACCGCGACGAACATAGAAGATGCACAAACTTCTTGCAATTCCGGCCGAATGGAAGGAGATATCTGCTCAAAACTTTCTGAGCTGGGGCAGACAGTGGCACCCGACATGACTGCGTTGTCGTTTTCAGCCGGGCACTCTTTGGGCCGGCGCAGCACGCAGAAACACCTAGATTGCAGATAAAGGCTTTTTGACATTGAGAGTGACCAATATTGAAGATGCACAAACGTCTTGAAATTCCGGCCGAACGAAAGAAGATATCTGCTCAAAACATTCTGTGCAGGTGCAGACAGTGGCACCCGACATGCCTGCATTGTCGTTTTCAGCCGGGCACTCTTTGGGCCGGAGCAGCACGCAGAAACACCTAGATTGAAGATAAGCGCCTTTTTGTCATTGACCGCGACCAACATTGAAGATGCACAAACTTCTTTCAATTCCGGCCGAAAGGAAGGAGATATCTGCTCACAACTTTCTGTGCAGGTGCAGACAGTGGCACCCGACATGCCTGCGTTGTCGTTTTCCGCCGGGCACTCTTTGGGCCGGCGCAGCACGCAGAAACACCTGGATTGAAGATAAGCGCCTTTTGCCATTGACCGCGACGAACATAGAAGATGCACAAACTTCTTGCAATTCCGGCGGAATAGAAGGAGATATCTGCTCAAAACTTTCTGTGCAGGTGTAGACAGTGGCACTCGACATGCCTGCGTTGTCGTTTTCCGCCGGGCACTCTTTGGGCCGGCGCAGCACGCAGAAACACCTAGATTGAAGATAAGCGCCTTTTGCCATTGACCGCGACGAACATAGAAGATGCACAAACTTCTTGCAATCCCGGCCGAATGGAAGGAGATATCTGCTTAAAACTTTCTGTGCAAGTGTAGACAGTGGCACCCGACATGCCTGCGTTGTCGTTTTCCGCCGGGCACTCTTTGGGCCGGAGCAGCACGCAGAAACACCTAGATTGAAGATAAGCGCCTTTTGCCATTGACCGCGACGAACATAGAAGATGCACAAACTTCTTGCAATTCCGGCCGAACGAAAGAAGATATCTGCTCAAAACATTCTGTGCAGGTGCAGACAGTGGCACCCGACATGCCTGCGTTGTCGTTTTCAGCCGGGCACTCTTTGGGCCGGAGCAGCACGCAGAAACACCTAGATTGAAGATAAGCGTCTTTTTGTCATTGACCGCGACCAACATTGAAGATGCACAAACTTCTTTCAATTCCGGCCGAACGGAAGGAGATATCTGCTCACAATTTTCTGTGCAGGTGTAGACATGGGCACCCGACATGCCTGCGTTGTCGTTTTCCGCCGGGCACTCTTTGGGCCGGCGCAGCACGCAGAAACACCTAGATTGAAGATAAGCGCCTTTTGCCATTGACCGCGACGAACATAGAAGATGCACAAACATCTTGCAATTCCGGCCGAATGGAAGGAGATATCTGCTCAAAACTTTCTGAGCTGGTGCAGACAGTGGCACCCGACATGCCTGCGTTGTCGTTTTCAGCCGGGCACTCTTTGGGCCGGCGCAGCACGCAGAAACACCTAGATTGCAGATAAGGGCTTTTTGACATTGACCGTGACCAATATTGAAGATGCACAAACGTCTTGCAATTCCGGCCGAATGAAAGAAGATATCTGCTCAAAACTTTCTGTGCAGGTGCAGACAGTGGCACCCGACATGCCTGCGTTGTCGTTTTCAGCCGGGCACTCTTTGGGCCGGAGCAGCACGCAGAAACACCTAGATTGAAGATAAGCGCCTTTTTGTCATTGACCGCGACCAACATTGAAGATGCACAAACTTATTTTAATTCCGGCCGAACGGAAGGAGATATCTGCTCACAACTTTCTGTGCAGGTGCAGACAGTGGCACCCGACATGCCTGCGTTGTCGTTTTCCGCC
>NW_026608418.1:0-70243 GCF_029499605.1 Hyla sarda
TAGTGCACTTCAGGTCAACTTATGGGGTACCTCCATACTCAGAAGAGATGGGGTTTCAAATTTTGGGGGGGTATGTTTTGCTATTAACCCTTGCAAAAAAGTGAAATTTGGGGGGAAACAAACATTTTAGTGAAATTATTATTATTATTTTTTTTTTACGTATGCAAAAGTCGTGAAACCCCTCTGGGGTATTAAGGCTCACCTTATTCCTTGTTACGTTCCACAAGGGGTCTAGTTTCCAAAATGGTATGCCATGTGGGTTTTTGTTTGCTCTCCTGGCACCATAGGGGCTTCCTAAATGCGACATGCCCCCGAGCAAAATATGCTCTCAAAAAGCCAAATATGACTCCTTCTCTTCTGAGCATTGTAGTTCGCCCGTAGTGCACTTCTGGTCAACTTATGGGGTACCGCCATACTCAGAAGAGATGGGGTTACAAATTTTGGGGGGTATTTTCTGCTATTAACCCTTGCAAAAATGTGAAATTTGGGGGGAAACACACATTTTAGTGACATTTTATTTTATTTTTTTACATATGCAAAAGTCGTGAAACACATGTGGGGTATTAAGGCTCACTTAATTCCTTGTTACGTTCCTCAAGGGGTCTAGTTTCCAAAATGGTATGCCATGTGTTTTTTTTTTTTGCTGTTCTGGCACCATAGGGGCTTCCTAAATGCGACATGCCCCCGAGCAAAATTTGCTCTCAAAAAGCCAAATATGACTCCTTCTCTTCTGAGCATTGTAGTTCGCCCGTAGTGCACTTCTGGTCAACTTATGGGGTACCGCCATACTAAGAAGAGATGGGGTTACAAATTTTGGGTGATGTCCAGGCATGCTGGGAGTTGTAGTTCTGCAACATCTGAAGGGCCAGATGTTACAGAACTACAACTCCCAGCATGCCTGTACAGTAAGGGCATGCTGAGGATGTGTAGTTTTGCAGCATTTGGAAGGGCACAGTGGTCTCCAAACTGTGGACCTCCAGATGTTGCAAAACTGCAACTCCCAGCATGCCCAGGCGCCAGGCATGCTGGGAGTTGTAGTATACATGGTACCATTACAGCAATGCATGTCGCTTTACGGCGACGTGCATTGCTGTAAAGGGCCCGACCGCGGCTGAAGATCAACTCACCTGTCGCCGCCACCGCTGTCTTCATCGTCTGGATCCGGGTCTTCAGGGACGAGGTAAGTACCGGGGTCGGTCCCCAGCACTCCCCCGTCCCCCGCCGCGTCCTCCGGTCCTCTCCGGACTTCAAGGGGCCGGGCAGGACGGGAGGAAGTAACCGCCCCCCCCCCCCCCCCCCCTGCGATTGGTCGGTTAACAAATTGAAGAATCGCAGGGGATCGGAGGAGGTGGCAGGCTTGCCACCTCGCTCCTATACGTTAGCATGGTCCTGGCTGTCTGTGACAGCCGGGATCATGCAAAATTACCGGGCGGTCGGGTACCAGAGACCCGATCAGCCCGGTATCGCCGCAGATCACAAGGGCGATTTCCCTTGCGATTTGCGGCGATCGCCGACATGGGGGGCCTACATGGCCCCCCTCAGCGTTTGCCCTGGATGCCTGCTGAAGGATTTCAGCAGGCATCCGGTTCCGATCTCTGCCCGGCGCGCGGCAGGGACCGGAAAACGCCAGGGCGTATGGATACGCCCTGGGTCCTTAAGGCCCAGGGTGTGAGGGCGTATCCATACGCCCTGGGTCCTTAAGAGGTTAAAGTTGGACATGAAAATGAAAAATGTAATTTTTTTTCACTAAAATGCTGGTGTTACCCCAAATTTTTCATTTTCATAAAGGGTAATAGAAAAAGCCCCCAAAATTTGTAATTTTCATTTCTTCTAAGTACGGAAATACCCCATATGTGGACATAAAGTGCTCTGCGGGTGCACTACAAGGCTCAGAAGATAAGGAGTAAAATTTGGATTTTGGAGAGATAATATGACTGGAATTGAAGGCCATGTTCGTTTTTTTGAACAGTGGTCCATGGAAAATCTTTATTTTTCTTTTGCACAGCTCACTGTTCCAAAGATCTGTCAAACGCCAGTGGGGTGTAAATGCTCACTGCTAATAACATTCTGTGAGGGGTGTAGTTTCCAAATTGGGGTCACATATCAACTGTTCTGGCACCATGGGGGCTTTGTAAACACACATAGCCTTCAATTCCAACAAAGTTCTCTCTCCAAAAGCCCAACGACGCTCCTTTCCTTCTGAGCATTGTAGTTCGCCCACAGAGCACCTTATATTCACATATGGGGTATTTCCATACTCAGAAGAAATGGGGTTACAAATTATGGGGGGCATTTTCTCCTATTACCCCTTGTGAAAATGAAAAAATTGGGGTAACACTAGTGCTGGGTGGTATGACCTAAAATTAATATCACAGTATTTTTTTGAATGATGGCGGTATCACGGTATTACCGCTCTCCTACACCCCCCCCCCGGTGGTGTTGGCTACACATGTCATCCCTGACTCTCCCGCACTCACCCCACCTCCTCACGGGTCTCACCGGCTGATGTCAGCCAGCAGCTGCTTTTCATGGAGGGAGGGAGAATTCTAGTATACCGCCGGGGAAGGAGCGCGTTACACGGGGAGAGAGCGCGTTACATGGAGAGGGGCGCCGGTTACAGGATTCTCCGCTCATCACGCACCGAGTAACAAGCGTGTGCCCGGCTTCCTGTCATGCCCATACACTCTGGAAACTGCCTCTATGGTTCTGGAGGACTGTCAATACTCCAGAAGCATAGATATAGTTTCCAGAGTGTACGGGCATGACTGCAAGCCGGGCATACGCTTGTTACTTGCTACGGACCCACTGCTCATGGTCCGGGAAAGGTGAGGGCTCCGCTGGCTGGGCTCTATAATTAATTTGGAGGGTGGGGCCCGACCGGTATAGCGGTATGGGCAAAAATCCATACCGTGGGGGGGGAAAAAACGGTATCCAATATGAACCGGTATATTGCCCAGCCCTAGGTAACACCAGCATTTTAGTAGAAAAAAAATAAAAAATAATGTGCATTTCTGCAATCAGAATATTCCCCAGCTTAGGGTGCATTCACACCCCGTTTTGTACATACGGGTGCCGGATCCAGCGGGGCAAACCGGGCGCTCCCGTGACTCCATTTACTTTAATGATCCGACCGGAGTCAAACGGTGATTACGATCGGCTCAGTTTTGACCCGTATGCGGTTTTGGATCGGACCTAAAACCGTTGTATACTCCGGTTTTAGGTCCGGTCAGGAAACCGCATATGGGTCAAAACTGAGCCGACCGGAGTCACCGTTTGACTCGGTCGGATCATTAAAGTAAATGGAGTCACAGCTGATTCGGCTGGGGTACGGGAGCGCCCGGTTTGCCCCTCCCCCCCCCCCGCCGGATCCGACACCCGTATGTACAAAACGTGGTGTGAATGCACCCTTACTGTATAGACAGGTTTCCATATGGTAGACCTCCAGCTCTTGCAAAATTATAACTCCGAGCATGACCACAGGCATGCTGGGAATTAAAGTTTTGCAAAAACTGGGAGTTCATACTTTGGAGAGTACTGGTACAGATAATAAAAAGGGTAACGTTTGCCATCACATGCTCTTAAACTTCATGTCATATTGTTTAGCTAGTGTCCACTCTCTGAGGCGCCCGGGCCCCTAACCCTTGTCCTGCACATGAATCCCTCACACACAGCCTTACACTGCAGCTAACATCGCCCGAAACCCCGGCGGCCAAAGCTCACGCCTCCACAGTTAGCTGTTCTCTCCAGCACCGTGCGGCCAGCTACAGGCAAATCACGTGATTAACCCAGATCACGTGACACGTAAGTTATCACACCTTCCAGAAGAAACGCCATTCTAGACACGACAGTTATGCCCCCTCATTGTACTCAAAAGAGAACATGGCCGCCATGTTGTTGTGACACAATAGGTCCCTGCAGCTTCCAAAAGCGAACGTCCGGGGGAGGACCGTCCACTAGCGACACCGCCTCAAAGCCACTGACGACATTTCCGGTAGCTGAACAAGACGGAACGATCACAGAAGGACAGATACCGTAGCTGCTGTGAACGGGGCCCACACTGACACTGGGGCTGAAGACCCGGGAGCAGCCAGTGAGTTCAGAGTCGGGGGGGGGGTTATACTACAGGGGAGATAGGAAGTATATCTATTACATCCATCTGTATTGTCTGCGGCCGATGAAGCGATTCTATGTGCGGCAGTGTGTATTTCCTTCTAATATTACACCTACACTGCTGTTACCCGTCTGCACGGCCGCTGTTACCCGTCTGCACGGTCAAAGGCCGCTGTTACCCGTCTGCACGGCCAAAGGCCGCTGTTACCCGTCTGCACGGCCAAAGGCCGCTGTTACCCGTCTGCACGGCCAAAGGCCGCTGTTACCCGTCTGCACGGCCAAAGGCCGCTGTTACCCGTCTGCACGGCCAAAGGCCGCTGTTACCCGTCTGCACGGCCAAAGGCCGCTGTTACCCGTCTGCACGGCCAAAGGCCGCTGTTACCCGTCTGCACGGCCAAAGGCCGCTGTTACCCGTCTGCACGGCCAAAGGCCGCTGTTACCCGTCTGCACGGCCAAAGACTGGGAATTATGATAAAACATCCCTCTTTAACACTAACGCTTTTACACTTACTGATACTGATACACCAATGCAATCTGGTTGCACTACAATTTCCGAATATAATCTACTAATTATATTCTAGTCTCTTCCCCCCCCCCCCCGTATCTTAAAGGACAAGTGTTTGATTGCGGGGGGTCCGACCGCTGGGTCCCCCCTCGATCTTCCTTATGGGGCGCCGCCATTAGCGCTCATGGTGACGTAGTGTCGACCTAGAGGTCGACGGTGATGCCCCGTCTCCTCCCAGTCCCCATACAGTTTTATGGGGGAGACGGGGAGGCACGAACGCTACCTCCCCGCCTCTCCCATAGAGATGTATGGAGGAGACGTGCTGGCTGCAACGTCATGCTGCGGCTGGCATGCCCCCTGCACGGGACAGCCACGGCCCTGTACAGGAGATCACAGTGGGTCCCAGCTGTGGATAGGGGATAAGTGTTAATCACGCTGCAGATGTCCCTTAAAGAGGTGATCCCATTGTGTAGTGTGTGTTTTGTACCTGGCGCTGCCTGCTTTTTCCTACCTAATCCTTGTGGGGAGGAATAGCAACAAAGGAGGAAGCTTTTGTTCTCCTATCCCATCCTTAAAGGGGTACTCCGATACAAAACATTTTTTTTTAACCCCTTCATGACCCAGCCCATTTTCACCTTCAGGACCTGGGCATTTTTTGAAAATCTGACCACTGTCACTTTAAATATTAATAACTCTGGAATGCTTTTACTTATCATTCTGATTCCGAGATTGTTTTTTCGTGACATATTCTACTTTATGTTATTGGTAAAATTTCACTGATATTTGCATCCTTTCTTGGTAAAAAATCAAAAAATGGCATGAAAATTTTGAAAATTTAGCATTTTTCGAACTTTGAAAGTCTCTGCTTGAAAGGAAAATGGATATTCCAAATAAATTACATATTGATTCACATATACAATATATAGTTAGTACGGTCGAAAAAAGACATATGTCCATCAATATGTCTACTTTATGTTTGCATAAAAAAAATTGACAAGTTTTTACTTTTGGAAGACACCAGAGGGCTTCAAAGTTCCGTAGCAATTTTCCAATTTTTCTCAAGATTTTCAAAATCGTAATTTTTCAGGGCCCAGTTCAGGTTGGAAGTGGATTTTAAGGGTCTTCATATTAGAAATACCCTACAAATGACCCCATTATAAAAACTGCACCCCCCAAAGTATTCAAAATGACATTCAGTAAGTGTTTTAACCCTTTAGGTGTTTCACAGGAATAGCAGCAAAGTGAAGGAGAAAATTCTAAATCTTCATTTTTTACACTCGCATTTTCTTGTAGACCCAATTTTTGAATTTTTACAAGGGGTAAAAGGAGAGAAATCACCCTAAAATTTGTAACCCGATTTCTCTCGAGTAAGCACATACCTCATATGTCTATGTAAAGTGTTGGGCGGGCGCAGTAGAGGGCTCAGAAGGGAAGGAGCGACAATGGGATTTTGGAGAGTGAGTTTTTCTGAAAGGGTTTTTGGGGGGCATGTCCCATTTAGGTGCCAGAACAGTGGACCCCCCCCCCACATGTGACCCCATTTTGGAAACTATACCCCTCATGGAATTTAATAAGGGGTGCAGTGAGCATTTACACCCCACTGGCGTTTGACAGATATTTGAAACGGTGGACTGTGCAAATGAAAATTTTTATTTTTCATTTTCACAGACCACTGTTCCAAAAATCTGTCATACGCCAGTGGAGTGTAAATGCTCACTGCACCCCTTATTATATTCCGTGAGGGGTGCAGTTTCCAAAATGGGGTCACATATGGATATTTATTGTTTTGCGTTTGTCAGAACTGCTGTAACAATCAGCCACCCCTGTGCATATCGCCTCAAATGTACATGGTGCACTCTCCCTTCTGGGCCTTGTTGTGCGCCCCCAGAGCACTTTGCGCCCCCACATATGGGGTATCTCCCTCCGTACTCGGGAGAAATTGCATTACAAATTTAGAGGGTCTTTTTTCCCTTTTACCTCTTGTGAAAATGAAAAGTATAGGGCAACACCAGCATGCCAGTGTAAAAAATTTATTTTTTTACACTAACATGCTGGTGTAGACCCCAACTTCACCTTTTCATAAGGGGTTAAAGAAGAAAAAGCCCCCCAAAATTTGTAAGGCAATTTCTCCCGAGTACGGCGATACCCCATTTGTGTCCCAAAATTGTTGCCCTGAAATACGACAGGGCTCCAAAGTGAGAGAGCGCAATGCGCATTTGAGGCCTGAATTAGGGATTTGCATAGGGGTGGACATAGGGGTATTCTATGCCAATGATTCCCAAACAGGGTGCCTCCAGCTGTTGCAAAACTCCCAGCATGCTTGGACAGTCAATGGCTGTCCGGCAATACTGGGAGTTATTATTTTGCAACAGCTGGAGGCCCCGTTTTGGAAACAGTAGCGTACCAGACGTTTTTCATTTTTTTGGGGGAGGGGGCTGTGTAGGGGTATGTGTATATGTAGTGTTTTTACTTTTTATTTTAGGTTAGTGTTAGTATAGTGTAGTGTTTTTAGGGTACAGTCACATGGGCAGAGGTTCACAGCAAGTTTGCCGCTGGGAGTTTGAGCTGCAGCGCAAAATTTGCGCCATCTCAAACTTGCAGCACTCACTGTAAACCTCCGCCCATGTGAGTGTACCCTGTACATTCACATTGGGGGGAGGGGGCAAACATCCAGCTGTTGCAAACTCCGAGCATGCCCTTTGGCTGTCCGTACATGCTGGGAGTTGTAATTTTGCAACAGCTGGAGGCACACTGGTTTGGAAACACTAAGTTAAGTAATAAACTTTCAAGTGTTTTGCAACCAAACTTAGTGTTTCCAAACCAGTGTGCCTCCAGCTGTTGCAAAACTACAACTCCCAGCTTGCATGGTCTGTCAGTGCATGCTGGGAGTTATAGTTTTGCAACAATTGCAACAGCTGGAGGCACTAAGGTAGGAAACGGACAATGTTTCCCAACTAGTGTGCCTCCAGTTGTTGCAAAACTACAACTCCCAGACTGCCCAGGCATGCTGGAAGTTGTAGTTCGGCAATATCTGAAGGATCAGATGTTGCCGAACTACAACTTCCAGCATGCTTGGGCAGTCTGGGCATGCTGGGAGTTGTAGTTTTGCAACATCTGGAGGTCCACAGTTTGGAGACCACTGTATAATGGTCTCCAATCTGTGCTCTTCCAGATGTTAGAGAACTACAACTCCCAGCATGCCTGGACAGACTGAGCATGCTGGGAGTTGTAGTTTTGCAACATCTGGAAGAGCACAGATTGGAGACCATTATACAGTGGTCTCCAAACTGTGGACCTCCAGATGTTGCAAAACTACAACTCCCAGCATGCCCAGAAAGCCAAAGGCTGTCTGGGCATGCTGGGAGTTGCAGTTTTGAAACTCCCAGAGGCAGCAGTGAGATCGCTTTACGGCGATCTCACTGCTGCCAATGAAGATGCCGCACTGCTTCCGGAAACTCACCTCCGGGACGCAGCGCCGCCGGGACCGCATGGAGGACGTCGCTCGCGCCGGGACCGCTCGGGACACCGCTCGGACGGGTAAGTGACGCCGGGGACGGGTCAGGGACACTTAGCAGAGCGGTGTGTGTCCCGATCCCCGTGATCCGGACTCACACACCGCGCTGCTATCAGCTAGTCAGATTTGACTAGCTGATAGCAGCGATCGCTGGGGGGTGGGGGGGGGGGGTGGGGGATGAAACCCCCCCGTGGTCGCATGGTAAGATGGCTGGCTATCAGTGATAGCCACCATCTTTCCGGGCGCTGCGGGATGCCGCGAGTAGCGGCAAAAATGTTCATGACGTACCTGTATGTCATGGGTCGGGAACACCTTGCCACCCATGACGTACAGGTATGTCATAGGTCGGGAAGGGGTTAAGGACGCTGGGTTTTTCCGTTTTTGCATTTTCATTTTTTCCTCATCACCTTCTAAAAATCATAACGCTTTAAATTTTGCACATAAAATTCCATATGATGGCTTATTTTTTGCACCACCAATTCTACTTTGCGGTGACATTAGTCATTTTACTAAAAAATCCATGGCGAAACGGAAAAAAAATTAATTGTGCGACAAAATTGAAGAGAAAATGTCATTTGTAACTTTTGGGGGCTTCAGTTTCTGAAGTTTTTATTGGTAACATTTTTGTATTGATAAGACTTTTTGTTCGCTTTTTATTCATTTTTTTTTCATGATATAAAAAGTGACCAAAAATACACTATTTTTGGACTTTGGAATTTTTTTGCGCGTACGTCATTGACCGATCGGTTTAATTAACAATATATTTTTATAGTTCGGACATTTCCGCAAGCGGCAATACCACATATGTTTATTTTTATTTACATTGGTTTTTATTATTTTTTGTATGGGAAAAGGGGGGTGATTCAAACTTTTATTAGGGACGGGGTTAAATGAACTTTTTTTTTTTTTTTTTTTGCAGTGCTATAGCTCCCATAGGGAGCTAGAGCTATAGCACTGCACATACTGATCTTTTACTCTGATCCCTGCAAAGCCATAGCTTTGCATGGATCAGCAAGATAGGGGCTCGATTGCTGAAGCCTGTAGCTCAGGCTTGGAGCAATCAAACGCCGATCGGATGCGACAGAGCAAGGTAAGGGGGTCTCCACTCGCGTCCTAGCTGATGGGGACATCGCGATTTTTTCGCGATGTCCCGATCAGCCTGACTGAGCTGCCGGGAAGCGTTTACTTTCACTTTTAGACGCGGCAGTTAACTTTGATCGCTGCGTCTAAAGGGTTAATAGCGCACGGCACAATGATTGGTGCCGCACGCTATTAGCCCAGGGTCCTGGCTATCATTAGCAGTAGAGATGAGCGAACTTACAGTAAATTTGATTTGTCACAAACTTCTCAGCTCTAAAAGAGTTATGATCTTTTGAAGGCGAGGAGGAAAAAACGAAAACTTAAAATGTCCTTAAGGCCCAAATGGGGTTTAAGGGGCACTCCCCTGGAAAACACTTTTTTTTTTTTTTTTTTTTTTTTTTTAATCCACTGGTGTCAGAAAGTTAAACAGATTTGTAAATTACTTCTATTTAAAAATCTTAATCCTTCCAGTACTAATCAGCTGCAGTTTGCTCCACCGATAGTTCTTTTCTTTTTGAATTTCCTTTTCTGTCTGACCACACTGCTCTCTGCTGACACCTCTATTCATTTTAGGAACAGTCTGGAGCAGGATAGGTTTTCTATGGGGATTTGCTTCTACTCTGGATAGTTCCTAAAATGGACAGGTGTCAGCAGAGAGCACTGCCGTCAGACAGAAAGGAAGGTGAAAAAGTAAACTAATTCCTCTGGAACATACAGCAGCTGGAAGGGTTAAGATTTTTAAATAGAAGTAATTTACAAATCTGTTTCACTTTCTGGCACAGTTGATTTAAAAAAATTAATAAATGTTTTCTGGTGGAGTACCCCTTTAACCTCTTGGGGACAAAGGGCGTACGCCCTTGCTTCCTGGTACTTAAGGACGGAGGGCGTACCTGTACGCCCATGGGAATTTCGGTCCCCGCTGCTTCGGCGGGCAGGGACCGGACCGGGAAGTCATTCAGCTGGCATCCCGTGCAAATGCCTGGGGGGTCCTGAGACCCCTCCATGTCTGCTACCGCCGATCAATTCAGACTGGAGATTTGCGGTGATTCCAGGCTGATTGGGTCTCTGATGACCCGATAGCCTGGAAAATAAGCTGTCAGAGCCCGCTTCAATCATCCTGAAGGATAGGAGGGAGGTGGCAGGGTTGCCACCACCTCCTATACCCTGCGATTGGCCTATGAGGACTGATCGGCAATGTCGGGGAAGATGGCGACGAGGTGCGGGGGCTGTTGATGTGGCTGGGATCACGCGGGGACCGGCTGCAGGCAAGTGGTGCGGCGGCGGTGTCAGATGCTGCAGTGAAGATTGCCGGAAAGTGATCTTCACTGCAGCTTCTAGGAGTTTCAAAACTAGTTTTACAACATCTGGAGGGCCAGTTTGGAGACCACTGTCCTTCTAGATGTTGCAAAACTACAACTCCCAGCATGCCTGGACTGTCTCAGCATGCTGGGAGTTGTAGTTTTGCAACATCTGGAAGGACATTGGTCTCCAAACTGGCCCGCCAGATGTTGCAAAATTACAACTACAACTTGTACAAACTACAACTTGTAGTTTTGCAACATCTGGAAGGGCACAGTTTGGAGACCACTATACAGTGGTGTCCAAACTGTAACACTCCAGATGTCAATTCAGAGCATGCCGAGACTGTCCAGGCATGCTGGGAGTTGTAGTTGGGCAACATCTGGCCCACTCCCAGCATGCCTGGGCAGTCTGGGCATGCTTTGAGTTGAAGTTTTCCAACATCTGGAGGGCTACAGTTTGGAGACCACTACACAGTGGTCTCCAAACTGTTCTCCTCTAGTTGTTGCATAACTACAACACCCAACATGCCCTTCTGCTGTCTGGGCATGCTCGAAGTTGTAGTATTGCAACAACTAGAGGCACACTGGTTGGGAAGCATTGTTTGTTTCCTAACTCAGTGTTTTACAACCTGTGTGTCTCCTGCTGTTGCAAAATTATAACTCCCAGCATGCATGGTCTGTCACTGCAGTGCGGGCGGGGGTTTACAGCAAGTTTCCCGCTTCAAATTTGTGATGTGGCAAATTTTCTGCTGCAGCGGGAGACACACTGTAAACCCCCGCCCCTGTGAATGTACCCAAAAAACTACACTACACTAACCCTAAATAAAGAGTAAAGCACTACATATACACTACACCCTTACGCTGTCGTGACCCCCCCCCTCCTCACTAAAAATAAAAAAAATGTCTTGTACATCAGTTTTTTTTTTTCTCCAAATGGAGCCTCCAGCTGTTGCAAAATAACAACTCCCAGTATTGCCGGACAGCCACTGACTGTCCAGGCATGTTGGGAGTTTTTCAACAGCTGGGGGCACCGCTGCAGCGCTATATATCTTTCCCCCCACAGCGCTTTTAATATACATATGGCCCCGATGCCACTCACAATGTTCATTTTAAAAACTCAGCGGAAAGCCCTGAATGACTCCTTGGTACCAACCATTCAGGGCTCCCCATGGGAGATTTAAAACACACTGATACATCGCAGGGTTGCGGACCATGCTGCCTGCTCTCCTGCTTAATAACTTCTGATTGCATGGGGTCTCAGAAGTGAAACCCACTGCGATCAATCCCTCAGCCACTGAACTACAACCCCCATCATGGAACAGACTCTGTTCCATGATGGGGATAGTAGTACAAACACTAATGTAGCCTCCCCAACTGTCTGCAGACTCCCGCAGCCAGGGAATTACTACTCCCATCATGGAAACAAGTCTGTTCCATGATGGGAGTAGTAGTAGTAGTAGTCCTGGCTGTGGGAGTCTGTAGGTAGAGGTGTTAAAACGGCCATACATGAGGGATAACGGGTCTTAACAGATGAATATTTATTCAGCCGTTAGCACCTGTTATTTCATCTGTTATCATACATCCGTTTTTTTTTACACAGAAAACGAATGTTTAATAACGGATGAATGCTCCATAGTGTGAAAGTTGTCTAATGTGGAGGAAATAGCCAACATGAAATTGAAGGATGTTGCAGAGAGCAAGAGTGGTTTCTATCATCAACATTGCTTATATAGTGTTACAATATTATGCAGCGCTCTACATTGATTATCATTATTTATATTGGATTGTGTCACCTATGGACCTGCAATCAAATTTCCAACAAGTCCATGCACACTTTTTGTGGGCCACATCTAGTTGAACTGCAGTAAGACATTGTGGTATTACCATATAAGACCTTTTATGGTGCTTTCTCCATTGTAGTATGGCAGTCTCTCTAAAGTTGTTTCACTTCTTTCATAGCAGCAAACGAGTCAGAAAACTATTCTCCTATTATATTGGGGCCCCAGAGATGGCTACACAGTGTTCCTCATTAGTACTTGCCCATCTCTGCTTTTTGTACTACACACAAATCCTTTTCCCTCGGATATACAAAAAACATGTGAGCAGCCAACAGACAAAGGCACCAATTTGACTAGATATTCGGAGCCGCACTGAATTAAAGGGGTAGTCCAGTGGTGAAAAACTTATCCCCTATCCTAAGGATAGGGGATAAGTTTGAGATCGCGGGGGGTCCGACCGCTGGGGCCCCCTGCGATCTCTCTGTACGGGGCCCCGGCTCTCCACCGAGATAGCGGGTGTCGACCCCCGCACGAGGCGGCGGCCGCCGACACGCCCCCTCAATACATCTCAATGGCAGAGCCGGAGATTGACGAAGGCAGCGCTTCGGCTCTGCCATAGAGTTGTATTGAGGGGGCGTGTCGGCCGCCGCCTCGTGCGGAGGTCGACACGCCCCCTTCCCGCGGGCTGTCAGGGCTCCGTACAGGAGATCGCAGGGGGCCCCAGCGGTCGGACACCCCGCGATCTACAACTTATCCCCTATCCTTAGGATAGGGGATAAGTTGCTCACCACTGAGTCACCACTGGACTACTCCTTTAAGTTGTGTTCTGCAGGTTGTGTCCCTCTGTTTTACATACTTCACTTTGGGGGCTTATAAAAAGGCAATTGTTATACACTGCATTGTGCAGCAGTATTTTTCCAGTTAAATTACAATAAATGATAAATGTGCCTTACATCAAATAACCAAATCAGCTATGTGTGTGTAACTATATAAACATATATATCTGTAGATGCAGAGACAATGCAGGCACTGCTGACTTCCCAGCAATTAGTCTATATAACGGTGAGCAGCTACTAGTGACAAACAGTTCATAAATACAGCAACTTATAGATGGTGCTCATTTGTGAGAATATAAGTATGAACGTATGATCCAGTGGTGCAAAGAATGACAAAGGCACTCAACATGTGCTGAATAGTTTCTTCTTTTATTTCAATACATCAAAGCAGGATGCTACGAGTTCAGGACGCCAGTGCTTGTAGGTTGGTGACAGCAGTTTCCTTCTCAGAGGGACTTCAACGAACCATTTCCATGGCCCATTGAAGTTCCTCTGGGAAGGAAACCGCTGTCACAAATCTACACACACTGGCATCCTGCACTCGTAGTGGTGCTGCCGCCATCCTGCTTTGATGTATTGAAATAAAAAACTATTCAGCACATGGTGAGTGCCTTTCTCATTCTTTGCACCACTGGATTATATTGTATTATGTTTCAGTTGTGCTGGGCGATATACCGGTTCATATCAAATACAGTTTTTATTTATTTATTTTTTTTTTTTCTGTACAATATGAATTTTTCCTTTACCGCAATACTGGTCGCGCCCATCCCACCCCCTTCGAATGAATGAATTATCATCCGCAGCACTAGTCATATGTGACCCGCGGGCTCTGTTCCCATTACATCCCCCCCCCCCCCCCGTCCTCCTGGGAGCCGCCGGCACTTTACATGAATGAGTTGCGTGCCCTTGCACTGGAAATGATTAAATGGGACATCTGTACTGATTAAATTGACATATTCCTGTGCCTGAAACTACACAAAAAGAGAGATACGCAATATAATGCACACCCACAATAACTGTAATCCAAAAAGTATATCTTAATTACATATAAATAGTACAAAAAGCAGACAATACAGTTAAAACCAATTAAAAAAGGCCCAATTGGCCACTGCACAAACGAGGGGGAGAAACCCCACCCAGGGCACCTGCCTCCACAAATACTCAGGTTATCAACCTATCATACAACAAGAATGTTAAATCAATACAGTCCTGTCCCCACAACACCAATAATATGTATACAACCTGAATATCCTCAGTATATAGCACAGGGGACTGGTAGTAGAGGACAATAGATGGAGGAGTAATATGGCAGGTGCCTCCCTAAAGACCCCACGCGTTCCGTTGCCCGTCGGCAACTTCCACAGGGGTGTTGTGCCTCCTTGATTTAGTCTCTGCTATATATACCAAACATAATTACCCTAATTATGGTGAAGGAGTTACCTGTTTGCCCATTGTGTCCCGTCTCCGGTCATTGACCCGCTTGTACTTCCGGGTACAGAGAAGGTTACATCCGCTCCCTGATCTACATCCGCTCCGTCACTCTCTTACAGCTATGTCCCACACACACATCACTCGCGCATGCGCAGAGTGTACTCCATATCAACAGCTAAAGATCTCTCATATGCGATGCCTGCGCGTCTCCATTCACTCACACCCAACACAACTCATCAGTCACACAGCATAGCCATCACATCACATTCCCACGCATGCGCACCACTACTTACATCCCCATAATCTGCTCACATCACTCTACCACACAGCGGAGTTCCCTTATACCACGCATGCGCATCTCAACTATCATCCCTATAGTTCACACAGATATATTCATCTCTACACAAGGCTTTCTTTCTAGAGATCACATCTTATTGCTGTTTTATAACCATATGGGGATGTCGATTAGCATAACTGAAACCCTGTTTTGGCTCCATATAACAAGACATAGTTTTTATCCCCATAATTCACTTATATTAATCTCTGTATATAGCATCTTCTCTAGAGATTACAACTTATTGAATATGTACTAATATGCTTATACAAATTGCAAATAATACTTTTGCTCCATACAGAGAAGTACACGTAATGACATACTCAGGGAACCCTACATCCAATCCCATCCATATCTTCCTATATATAATACAGATAGGTATCAGATCATAACAGTCATCTTAATGCTCTAATACCTTGTTTAACCCTTTAGTGCGCTGTCATCATAATATTCCTTAGTACATCAATATCATATAGCCCATACATCTCAAAACAATGTTTAAAACATAACCTATTATGAAGAGTGTACTCGCCAAATCATTACACACACCAGATGGAACTATAGCTGGACACATATTACCCCTTTGGGTCTTGGACCTGTTCCCCTTTCTCAAAAATCTTATATACATCACATCATAAAGACTTATATATACATATATACTTATATTACATATATTGGGCTCACATATACCTTATATATCCCCCTTGAGCCATGTTACACTTATTAACCTGCTTAACACATAGTATCCCTTTAGGTCATAGACCTGTTTCCCTCTATCAAGAATCTTATATGCATCTTATCATAGAGACTTATACATATATTGAACTCACTTATACCCTTTATATCCCCCTTATACCATATTACGTCCATTGTATCATTCTCCCAAAAATTTACAAACTATATCACCTATTTATACATCACCAAATGTTCCATATTGTTACTTCATACCACTCTCCACATCTTTCATCTTCCATTGACAGAATAATTGAGGTAGGCCTACCCTGTTCGAGTTTATTAAAATAGCCCACATTAGAACATCTCATTATATTCCATAAGTCCCCAAAGTTATCCATATTAAATGTGCTGTAAAGAAATTGTGCTATAAACAATTATATATATAATAAATACATACATTTAAACCCAAGGTATAGTGACCCATTCCTTTCAACATAAGCCTGTATATTTTTAGATCACCCCTCTCAGATGATCTATATTCACATATTCAGTGTTACCCCATTTTCTCATATCTTCACCATACTTTATACCACTCTCCACATCCTTCACCTTCCATGCGCACACCAAGGAATTATTTGTACATAGTCACCCTGTACCCCTAACAGGCCTATGACCTAAAGGGATACTATGTGTTAAGCAGGTTAATAAGTGTAACATGGCTCAAGGGGGATATATAAGGTATATGTGAGCCCAATATATGTATAAGTCTTTATGATGTGATGTATATAAGATTTTTGAGAAAGGGGAACAGGTCCAAGACCCAAAGGGGTAATATGTGTCCAGCTATAGTTCCATCTGGTGTGTGTAATGATTTGGCGAGTACACTCTTCATAATAGGTTATGTTTTAAACATTGTTTTGAGATGTATGGGCTATATGATATTGATGTACTAAGGAATATTATGATGACAGCGCACTAAAGGGTTAAACAAGGTATTAGAGCATTAAGATGACTGTTATGATCTGATACCCATCTGTATTATATATAGGAAGATATGGATGGGATTGGATGTAGGGTTCCCTGAGTATGTCATTAAATGTACTTCTCTGTATGGAGCAAAAGTATTATTTGCAATTTGTATAAGCATATTAGTACATATTCAATAAGTTGTAATCTCTAGAGAAGATGCTATATACAGAGATTAATATATGTGAATTATGGGGATAAAAACTAT
This sequence comes from Hyla sarda, assembly GCF_029499605.1. Lineage (NCBI taxonomy): Eukaryota > Metazoa > Chordata > Amphibia > Anura > Hylidae > Hyla > Hyla sarda. Next base: position 16,799 of record NW_026608418.1, read on the forward strand.
GTCTTGTTATATGGAGCCAAAACAGGGTTTCAGTTATGCTAATCGACATCCCCATATGGTTATAAAACAGCAATAAGATGTGATCTCTAGAAAGAAAGCCTTGTGTAGAGATGAATATATCTGTGTGAACTATTGGGATGATAGTTGAGATGCGCATGCGTGGTATAAGGGAACTCCGCTGTGTGGTAGAGTGATGTGAGCAGATTATGGGGATGTAAGTAGTGGTGCGCATGCGTGGGAATGTGATGTGATGGCTATGCTGTGTGACTGATGAGTTGTTTTGGGTGTGAGTGAATGGAGAAGCGCAGGCGCAGTAATCATATATGAGAGATCTTTAGCTGTTGATATGGAGTACACTCTGCGCATGCACGAGTGACGTGTGTGTGGGACATAGCTGTAAGAGAGTGACGGAGCGGATGTAGATCAGGGAGCGGATGTAACCTTCTCTGTACCCGGAAGTACAAGCGGGTCAATGACCGGAGACGGGACACAATGGGCAAACAGGTAACTCCTTCACCATAATTAGAGTAATTATGTTTGGTATATATAGCAGAGACTAAATCAAGGAGGCATAACACCCCTGAGGAAGTTGCCGACGGGCAACGGAAGGCGTGGGGTCTTTAGGGGGGCACCTGCCATATTACTCCTCCATCTATTGTCCTCTACTACCAGTCCCCTGTGCTATATACTGAGGATATTCAGGTTGTATACATATTATTGGTGTTGTGGGGACAGGACTGTATTGATTTAACATTCTTGTTGTATGATAGGTTGATAACCTGAGTATTTGTGGAGGCAGGTGCCCTGGGTGGGGTTTCTCCCCCTCTTTTTGGTAGGGTTTTTCCCCCCCCCTCGTTTGTGCAGTGGCCAATTGGGCCTTTTTTAATTGGGTTTTAACTGTATTGTCTGCTTTTTGTACTATTTATATGTAATAAAGATATACTTTTTGGATTACAGTTATTGTGGGTGTGCATTATATTGCGTATCGCTCTTTCTTTTTGTGTAGTTATTGTCATTTGGTATGCTTAATAGCACCCCTTTGTGTATGGTGCTGAGCCCGCCTGCTTTCTATATACATAATAATCCTGTGCCTGGGCTGCAAAAATAAACTTTGACTCACCATCCTACATTCTCCCGTTGCTCCTGTATCGGCCTCACTGTTCTCCGCTGCAATCTTCATGCTGCTTCCTGGGGACGGGAACGTCCCAGCCGGCCGGCTCCTTACATGACAGTGCGCTCAGCTTATCATGTCCTGTAAGGAGCCGGCCAGCTCCTCACATGACAGTGCACTCAGCCTATCACCGGCCGAGGTGGGACATTGCTGCGGCCAGTGATACGCTGACATCTCTGTGACGTTTCTGTCCCCAGGAAGCAGCATGAAGATTGCAGCGGAGAACAGTGAGGCCGATACCGGAGCAACAGGAGAACGTAGGAAGGTGAGTCCAAGTTTATTTTTGCAGCCCAGGCACAGGAATATGTAAAATAAATCAGTACAGATGTCCTATTTAATCATTTCCAGCGCCACGGCACACAACTCATTTATTTAAAGCACCGGCGGCTCACAGAAGCCCGGGGGGGATGTAGCAGCTCCCGCGGGTCACACATGATTAGTTTCCCGGTGTGGGGACAGCGCTGCGGCTGTTAATTCTTTGGGGGGGGGTTTAGAGAAACAGAGCAGCGCCTGCTGGTCACACATGATTAGTTAGATTAGCGGGGGGGGGGGGGGGGGGAGGTGATACTGGGTTAAATACCAGGGGGGGGGGGGGGGGGGCGTGTCTGGTCATGGCCACGTGAAGTCGCACTTTTCGGAGCTCCTGCCTGCCGCTGTTATATTTGCACCTGCCCTGCTGGTATTCATGGGGAAAACTCACCGCCGGGGGAAGAAATCTGCCTCGACATCACTGACCCCCCAGATGGATCTGGAAAGTTACTTCACTCGCTCCCAGACCCTCCGCTCAGGGCCCTCGCTCCGGACGGCCTTGCCGGGCGCCATCTTGGAGGGGCCTGAACAGGAGAACCGCCAGCCTGCTCGCCAGACCCCGGCCTCCGCTCCCCTGCCGAAAGCTGCTACTCCTGGAGTCCCGGAGGGATCGGCACTGTCATCGCCGACGGAGGTCCGGGCCGGGATAGGGGAGACGCGACCGACTGTGCAGCACTCCCGCCATCCAGCTCCTACAGCACCGCAGTCGAAGCGCACCGCGACCGGAGGGGTGAGTCAGCAGGGAAGGAGCCCGCAGCCCCTCTGTTTGCCCTCAGACTCCCCGTGGCTCTCTCCCAGGCCGGTACCGCAGGGATCCACCCCAGTGAGACCCCCTCTTCTGGACCTGCTAACGGGGGACTGTGCGTTAACCCCTTCTGAGCCGCGTCTGCAGTCTCCTATGGGGCCTTCCCCTCCCCCTCAGCAGCGCTCTGGCCACCATCCCTCCCCGGCTGCTGAGACACAGATGGGCTCACCTGATGTGCATAGAGCCCTGAGGCCACCCTCACCGGCCTCGGTCCGGGCCCCGGTCCCATCCCCAAACTGGGCCTCGGGGTCACCTTGGTTTGAAGCCCCAGCATCATCTCCTGAAGGGAATGCCTGCCACCTCTCCCTAATGGACCCTGGGTCCCCTCCTGGGGGAACTGAGAGCCTCATCCCTGGGGGTTTAGTGCACCTGCCGGCTCCGTCTTCTCTCCCACCTGCTGGCAGCTTGGATTCAACCCCCCCAGTGTTTCACCTCAGTTATGCTCCATCTCCTATACCTGGTCCTCCTCCTGGGGTCCCGCAATGCCACTTGCCTGGTGTCTATGGCACTCAACCTCCCTCCACACCCATCACACTGGCGGATTTACAATCCTTGGTACATGCCCTTCCTACCAAGGTGGACATTTCCAATCTTGCTCAACAAATTGTCCATGAATGCAAACAAGAATTTGCGCAATTTCGCTCAGAACTATCTACTCTTGAAAATAGGGTCTCGGTGGTGGAAACCTCCCAGGAGTCTACCTCCAGTTCTGTTCAAGCTCTGCAATCGGTGGTGAATAGTCAGAAAGAACAACTGTTCTCCATACATCAACACCTGGACGACCTTGAAAACCGTAGCCGCAGGAATAATATCCGAGTCCGGGGTCTTCCGGAAGCAGTCTCATCTGGTGAACTTTGGGATGCCCTTACATCTATATTCAACGACCTACTAGGTCGTCCACTGGATACATACATTGAGATGGACAGAGCTCACAGAGCCTTGAGACCCCCGAGCACTGATGATGATAACCCTCGAGATGTAATCTGCCGTGTTCATTTCTATGGACTAAAGGAGGATATTCTGCATAGCGCCAGACGGCGCCAAAGGCTCTTCTATAAGGACGCGCCCATACAGCTATACCAGGATCTTTCTCGCCACACACTGGCGCAACGAGCTGCTCTTAAGCCTCTGCTGTCTGCCTTACGTGAGAGGGGGACTCAATATCGCTGGGGCTTCCCCTTCTCTCTTAACGTGAAACACAAAGGTCGCTTTATTACCCTGAGGTCACCGGATGACCTACCCAGCTTTCTTCAGGAACTTGACCTCCCTGATCTGTCCCTGCCGGACTGGCCTCTGCCACAGACTTTCTCTACCAAACGTCCCTTGCAACGTACTTCTCGGGGGTTGGTCTCCCTCCCTGCAAAGACTCCTAGAGCCGGTCTCCCACCAAGGGACCCCTCCCGCAAAGGTCCACGTACAGCTCTGCAAATGCCACCCGCTGGCTCCTCTCAGCAACCTACCTAGTCTCGGTGGTTGCTATTGTGGTGATTGCTTTGTGACGACGCAGCGGGTGTAACTACTGCGATGGAGATATGTGATGGAGATATTAGTGTACTTGATGCAATGTGCCTATGTTATTTGTTTTTCTTTTTTCATACCGAAGGTGCCCTGGATCATTGGTGTGTGATCTTGCATGGTCATATTGTGTCATTTGCTCTTCTCCCTACCCTGTTTCCTGCCTCTGCTCCCTACCCTGTTTCCTGCCTCTGCTCCGGTCCTTCCCGGTGGCGGGAGTTGTTCCTTAATGTTACTATCATAAGTTAGCGGTGGCAGGAGTCTCCCTCTCCATGTTTCTGTGGCCTGACATTCTTCACCCCCTCGTAGGTAGCGAGTACCGGGGTTTGATACCCTTAGGTCCTTGTTGTTTTCTTCCTCTTAGATACAGCAGCAGTAGAATCCTCCCTGTCCTCTACTGCCTTTTGGGTTTCCTCTTTTTTCTACATTATTTATTTTAGTCTAATTTCTTTTTCCGCTTTCTTGTCTACTTTTCCTCTGCTTTCTCTTGGCCTCCTTGGCAATTTCTAACAGTCTCCTTTTTTTTTTGGTTTTCTCCCCACCCTCACCTACCTGACGTCCTCTTTCCGTGTGTCTCCATTCCACCTATGTCCTCCCCAATCCTCGTGTGTGTCCTCCCTTCCCCACCCCCCCCTATCCTCACGGAAGTCTCCCTCTCTCACTTAATAGTGCCTCATAGCTGGTGTGGTCCTTGACTAATTGTTGTTCATCTCTTCCAATATGGCTGGGGCGGATCTTAAGATTGCTACGTACAATGCAAAGGGACTGAATACGCCTGAAAAATGCTCACAGGTACTTCACCATTTCCATAAGCAAAAGGTACAGTTGGTATGTCTACAAGAAACTCATTTTAAGGTAGGCCATGCTCCTTCCCTTCAACATCCACACTATACATCCTGGTACTGCGCAGACAACCCTCACTCCAGGTCCTGTGGGACGGCGATTGCGGTCCACAAATCCCTCCCTCATCAGGTCCTGAACTGCAGGTTTGATCCGGAGTCTAGATACGTCCTCCGTTCTCTTATGGTGGGGGGTCAGGAACTTACGTTACTTAATATTTATGCCCCTAATGTGAATCAAATAGCGTTTTTGGGGAGCCTGGTGGAAGAGGTTATGCCGCTTCTGCGGGGTACCCTCATCCTGTGTGGGGACCTTAATCTGACCCTCAACCCGGTCTTGGATAACTCGTCAGGGCGCTCATCCATTTCGTACACTGCCATTAAACGCCTTAAGCGTACACTGAACCTCCTGCAACTATGCGATGTCTGGTGCTTGCTTCACCCTTCGGATAGGGATTTTAGTTTTTACTCACCCTCTCATAACTCCTATAGCAGGATAGACTATATCTTATTGCAACATAGTGCCCTCCCCTGGGTTACCTCCTCTAGTATGGGGAATATGCTATGGTCCGATCATGCACCAGTTCTATGCACGCTGCGCTTGCCTTCATTGATCAGGGAGGAGTGGACCTGGCGGTTGAACGATTCGCTCCTGCTAGACCCCGTTTGTGCGACCGATGTGGAGAGGTCGATTGCTAATTTCCTTCTGGATCATGCTCGGGACTCCACATCCCCCTTGATGAAATGGGAAGCTGTTAAATGCGTGATCCGTGGGGTATTTATTAAGCATGGCACCAGGTTAAAAAGGGAAAAAGCCCATGCTCTGCAGCGTGCTCTTAGAAAGGTGGCAGACCTTGAACTGGCTCACAAACGGGCTCTCTCATCCTCTGTCTTAGGCGACTTGATGTTGGCGCGCCAGGAAGCTATACGTCTTTTGGACGCCTCTTCCAAACGGGCCTTACACTTATGCCGCAGTAAATTCTATGAATTTGGCAATAAAAGTGGCCGGATGCTTGCTAGAGCACTAAGAGAACGTAGGGTGTCTTCCCATATTCCTTGTATTAAACAGAGTTCAGGTACACGGGTCCATACAACCTCTGAAATAGCCACGGAATTTTGTCAATATTACAGTGACCTTTATAACCTTCCTGCCGTTACTCGTCCTGGCCCTGCCACTTTCCCCGTGCCTGACCTCCCCAGGCTTTCTGATTCAGTGTCTGGGGAGCTGGATGCCCCATTTACAGCGGAACAGCTCCTTGGAGTTATTTCCTCGCTGCCGGGGGGGAAGAGTCCGGGCCCAGATGGCTACACCGCGGCCTTCTATAAGAAATTTGGGGAACAACTTGCTCCCTTGATGATAGCCTCCTTTAATGCAGTGGGTCCGGAGTGCCCATTTCCTCCTCAATCTACTATGGCTCACGTTGCTGTGCTTCCCAAACCGGGCAAAGACCCACAAATATGCGCCAGCTATAGGCCCATTTCGCTGCTAAATGTGGACATTAAGCTGTTTTCTAAATTGATCGCAATTCGGCTGGGAGCCCATTTGCCTAAGCTTGTTCATCCTGATCAGGTGGGCTTTGTACCGGGAAGGGAAGCACGTGATAACACGTTAAAAACCCTGGATATTGTTCATCATGCCCAATCGAGACAAATCCCCCTCATGATTCTATCCCTAGACGCCGAAAAAGCGTTTGATCGCATTTCGTGGTCGTCCTTGAGGGAGGTGCTGGGAGTTATAGGGTTGGGTCCGGTTCTTACGGCTAAAATTATGTCCTTATACCATAACCCCTCCGCTAGGTTAAGGATTAATGGTTCCCTATCCCCCCCCCCCTTTTCTGTTCATAACGGCACTCGCCAGGGTTGCCCCTTATCCCCCCTGCTTTATGTGCTTGTTATGGAACACCTTCTGGCAGCAATCCGTGAGAATCCGGACATTACGGGGATTAAAATTGGTGAAGTAGACTATAAATGCTCTGCATTTGCGGATGACCTTTTGGTTTATATCACTAACCCCCTTGTGTCACTCCCCACCTTGATGTCTGTGGTGTCCGGATTTGGGGCGTGGTCCAATTTTAAAATTAATGTATCCAAATCCGAGGCTCTAAATGTTTCACTCCCCCTCCCGATGGTTGACGTGCTTAAATCCAATTTTCCCTTCTCCTGGCCCCCTCAGGGAATCAAGTATCTAGGTATTGTGGTCCCCTCAGACTTATCCCTCTTATACCAGCGTAATTTTGCCCCTCTCCTTTCACACTTCACGTCCTACCTAGAGAACTGGCAGACCAAGACTCTTTCTTGGTTTGGGAGGGTCCATGCCCTGAAAATGACTCTTCTACCCAAGCTGTTGTACCTTTTACAAACAATCCCCATACCCTTGCCAGCCTCTTATTGGCGTACTATGCACGGGAGGTTTGGGTCATTTGTGTGGAAGGGTGGAAGACCGCGGATTAGCCGTAGGGTCTTATTCCGTCCAAAGCAGGAGGGGGGCTTGGGCCTTCCGGACTGTCGTTTATACTACCTGGCAGCTATGCATGCTAGACTGTTGGATTTGTTGCATAACGCAGACTCGAAACTCTGGGTACGGATGGCCCATTTCTTATACCCTGGTGTGTTGGCTGGACTGCCCTGACATGGCCCCCTCCCCCCTCCTCCTTGTCCTTGCTGACCTTCACTTCCCAACGGACATTGTCCATTTTATGTGGCCAGAAGTTAGTTGATTCCTTAATAGACCCTACCGGTCCCATGCTCCCTGTCACTGGCAATCCTGCTTTTCCTCCTGGGCTAACCCCTGGGTGCCTATTGCAGATTCCGACATTACCCCCTGCTCGTTTCTGCCATATGCTTTCCGCTACTGACCTGTTGCCCATGGCTTCTCTTATGCGGGAAGGATCCCCTAGTGGAAGTTGTCTCTATACCTATGCACAACTTCACCATTTTTATGCAGCTACCAAACGACGATCGAAACTGCATAGGGAGCTGACCGCATTTGAGAAACTGTGTCTTCTGCCCCCAGTGCCCTCACACACGATAAGCTTTCTGTACCGCTTGTTGCTTTCCCGTTACAATACGGCTCTCCCGTCTTACTGTGCAGCATGGGAACAAGAGCTGGGTATATCATTATCTCCAGCCCAGTGGGCTAAGTGCTTTAGGCTCTGTCATAAATCAGCGATGGCCTGTAAGGCCCAAGAGACGAATTATAAGGTGCTCACTCGTTGGTACCGTACACCTGCTCAACTTCGGCGTTGGTTTCCAATGGTTCCTGATGCTTGTTGGCGATGTGGGCAGTCAGTAGGCACTATGACCCACATATGGTGGTCTGCCCTAGTCTCACATCTTTCTGGTCTACGGTACTCAAAGTGACACGGGAGGTGACGAAGGTGGACATTCCTCATTCACCGGACGCTGTTCTTCTTTCTCATCTACCTATGTCGGCCAACTCGGTCCAAAAGTCCCTCCTTAGTCATATGCTCCTGGCGGCGCGTACGGTTATTCCACGTAGGTGGAAGTCCCCTGATCCCCCCCCCACTGTTGGGGAGTGGTTAACTGAAATTATGCTTACCCAGAGTATGGAGGAGCTAGTGGCCCTTTCTCCCACGGAGAATGACCGTTACATGAAAACTTGGTTTGATTGGCTGACACTTCAATCCTCCCCTGGGTATAGGGATCTGTTTGGCCCTCCCCCCGCCCCTTAGCAGCCTACTAGAGTTTGCACCTCCTCTCCTGGTCCCTCTCATGTTCCCTACCTCTGCCCTTCCTCCGTTTGACTGTCTTTTGTGTCCCCTATTCCTATTGTTTCTGGTTGTCTCCCTATATCCGTTTGTAGTCTTTATTGCTCTTATGCTCTTCTGTTTTTCTTCTCCCCATTCCTTCCCCCCCCCCCTTTTTCTTTTCTTATTTTGGGTCTATTTCGCTGCCCGTCTATCCTGATTTCTTTTCTGTCTTTTCTTCTTCTTCCTCATTGTTGGACTCGCCTATTTTTCTAAACAAGAGTCATTCTCGAATATTGTTATGGTTTTCCCCTATGTGGAACACAGCCTACCCCACCCTCCTTGTTGGGTGGTTCTTGCAATGCCTGTTACTTGCTAAATTGTTTCCATAATTGCCTTAGCATTGTTTTGAGTTCGGTATGGACCTTGCAGTCCTAAACAAACCTTAGAGGTAGCCAATACCATTCTATCGACGGATATGCCTATTTGTATGCTTTCTTCCTATGCCATAATCTTTCTATTGTATTCTGTTTTATTGTTTGAAAATAAAAAAAACCTTCAATAAAAAAATACCATGGAACCGCTACAACTTACAAAAATACTGTGATATGCATTTTTGGTCATACCGCCCAGCACTGGGGTGGGGGTGGAGAGTTTGGATTTGTAGGTTGAAGGCTGACATGCATCCCTGGGGCCACTTATCTAAAATGAAGGAGGCAGGCAGACATTTTTGTACAAATTGGGGGAGATTTATCAAACTTACCGTCATTTAAAAAAAAAAATATATATTTTGCTGTAAAAAGGCACAATGATTGTGCACAATTATTTGGCACCTTTTTGAAATAGACGTTTTTGGAAAAACTGTTTGTGGGTTTCAGGGCAGTTCAACAGTTAGCAATGCAGTGGAAAGCATTTATTAACTGTGCCTTTGTTACATAGTTACATAGTTAGTAAGGTTGAAAAAAGACATACGTCCATCAAGTTCAACCAGGGAATTGAAGGGAAGGGTGTAAGGGGATAAGGGGAAGGGATTAAAAGTGGTTGTTAAAAGGCACAAACGTAAAAAAAACACACAAATGTAGACCATGAAAAACTTGGCTTAAAAAAAGACCACAATGAATACTTATTTAAAAAGGAGTCCTCTTTTAGAATGGAGTAATCATAATTAGCTAACTAAGCACCAAGCAGGGTTGTGTGACCTAATTGTTTTTTGAAAAAGAGCAATACATTATGAAGAGCACTATATTTGGACAGATCAGATTAGTACATACAATTAGAACACTTCAGACAAGCTAGTATTGTCCTGCTGTATTAGTTTTCCCATTTTGGAACAGCTGGAGACACCACTGCTGTCGTCGTATTTTCTTACAACCAGCTGGAGAGAGTATTCCAGCATTTGGGTTGCTCTATGAGCCAAATTGCCTTAAATTGTCACTCGATAAACTGGATAGTGCAAATTCAGAGCCCCAAGCTTTGAGACCATGGAGTGGTGAAAATCCTAGTCACAATGGCCTAGGTGTTATAAACACTGCGGGGGAGACAGCTTGGTAACACTGCGTTTAGTCTGATGGTTAGTGCATGTGTCTTAACAAACAGATGCAACAGATCTGTTATTCCAACTTGAGGCATGCAAATTCTGTTGCGCTCACCAGGTTATGTTCTTGATCAATTTTGGCGATTTAAGCACCAGGACCAAACAAAATGCCTAAGTAATCTCTACGGCTTTGTAGGGTTAAAACAAACGCCAATAGTAGTGTCTCCAGACTATTTAGAACTTTCTGTATGACAATTACAATTACCTGGTAATGTCTGGTATTCTTTTGTAGCTTTTATTTTAGCTTTGTTCAAAAATAAGATGGGTGGAAACTCTTTTTAACATTAAACACTTACAACTAGGGCAACCTGCTATGACAGCACCTTCTGTACGGCGCACGCAGGTCTCTGGAGCACAGGCAACTCAGGCTGAGTGAAAACAAAAGTAAACTTCCAATTTAGCGGCTCACAGCCAAAAAAAACACATCAGGACTTTGGACAGCAAAACATTGGTAGATCTACCCCCCCCCCCCATTGGGCCCATTTCACATTATATTTTTCACTACTCCAAACACTATGATTTTGACACCTTTCCTAACCTTCCCTAAGGAAATGTTAAGAACATTTCCTGTTTGCCAAGCCCAGGTCTCTCAATACAAAAGTTTACAGGAGTCTGTGTCCTGCAGATTACATTTTCTGTAGAAAAAGGACAGCCACCTAGCAATAGCTAATTGGTATGGGTGACTAGCCTCTGAATGCCATTTTAAAAGAACTGAATGCATACTGTGCATGCAATTTCTGCTTCCAGTGTGGTCCTGAATGGGGAGGGGCTTCTCATCAGGTGAAGCTCCACCAACCCAGGTCCTCTTCAGAATTTTTGGAGGTGATGACTTGTCCATTCACTCGAGATGTAAAGGTCTAGTCACACTATGGAATCTTGACCCAGATATATTCTCAGACGAGGCACTCAATCTGCTGCGGGTGCTGACAGAACAAGCTGGTGCTAGGACAACTTGGAAATTCTCAGTCTTCATTCTTTCAGCGGAGTCTGGGGTCCAGAATTTCCGTGGCGGAACGCCCGCCCCGGAGATTAAAAGGCAGCGGTTGGGGAGAATCGGCAGAGACTCCCCAGAAAAAATGGCTTGTGGCTGCACTTGCTACGAAATCAAAAAATCGCATATTATTTGTGCAGTGAATAAATGTTCCTTTATTAATAGGGAGTATCGATAAACATTAACATTTACACTTTAGTGGTACAGACAATGCGTTTTTAGCGGAAAACTCCCCCCTTCGTCATGTCTAGGCTATGTAGCATCTGTTCTTATATATCCACAAATCACAATTCTCTTTTGGTGGGTCTGTCGCCAGCCTGGGGTCACAGCTGATGTAATGGGCTCGTGGAAACGTGAGCGAAAGCAGTGTCTAGTGCTGACTTACAAGCAGAAGAACTGTTGGCGCGCATGACTGAACTTTTATTGTGGGGATGCTGAGCAACAGTGTTGCCGATCTGAGATGTCCGGGAAAATAGAAATGTGTGAGCCTGTTATCTCATATTTGACATCATCATATGGGGTTATTATAAACATAGAGGAACTTGGGTGTCAGCATATTAGAGTAGTTAAGCGAAGTATTAGTCGAACGTAGTTGAGAGGGCAGTAAAAGAGTGAAGGTTAGGAAGAATAAATGTTAGCGATGCTAGGAAGCATAGTAATAGAGTATAAGCTGGGTGACAGGAGCAATGTAGCAGGTGATGGTTAGGACCTGTGTGGCAGGGAAACTGTGTGGGACCGAATCAGTGTGTGAGTGGCAGTAGGGAGCTAGGCTTACAGGACAGGTATAGGGAGGGAGCAGCACTGTGGTGTGTCAGTGATTATTGTAGCAGATGTGTGATCGGGAGCAGTGTGGCAGATGACGAATGTTGGAAAGGCACCAGTGTGTGAGTGACAGTGGGTAGCTAAGTTTTCAGGATGAATGTCGGAAGGATAATTGCTAGGAAGTGTGGTCGGGACAGGATGGAAAAAGTGAGTAATGTTGAATGGTGTAGCAGGGTAAATGTATTAGAAAGGTATTACTGCGTTAAGTAGCATTGGAAATAAGTCGGGTAGAGTGGGATAGTTATATTATGTTATAAAAATGGGCAATGACAACATGAAGATGGTTGTTAGGTGATTGTGGGTGCCATCTGATTATGGATATATGTAGAGACCTGGGTGTGAGTGGACTATGTTGCTTGAGATTATGTTGCTAGTAGGGATACACCGAAATTTCGTCCGCCGAAAATTATCAGCTGAAAATGCCCCTTTTGGCATTTTCGGCCAAGTGAATTTTCCGCCGATAATTTCAGTGGACGTGGCTTAATCCTCTCCCGACCCATGACATGTACGTCATGGATCGGGTGAGGACCTGATGTGGGCTGCGGGTCGGGTCCGCGTCATGCACAGGAGATGCCCGCAGGGCTGCTATCAGCAGCAGCAGACCTCTGCCACTAATGATGGACATCAGAGATCGCTCCAATATCCGTCATTTAACTAGTTGCCACAGTGTATGGCACGGGCTCCTGATTCTTGTAGCAGGGGGCCGCAGCTAATAGCCGACACGAGTAGATTGCCGCATGTCTGCTATTAACCTTTTAGATCGCTGCTGTCAAAGCTGAAAGGGGCGTCTAAACACTCCCTGGGGGTCCAGTGGGGTTGATGACATTTCCCGTTTGGCCAGCACCTCAAATCTGTTGGTGGTGAAGCTAGAGATGTGGTCTATTAGACATATGATAATGGGGTCTGTTATATTAGGATGATGTTCACTATAGTGTCGGGAGACACGTAGTCTGTAGCCTTTTTTGATGTTTCTGTAGGTGTTCAAGCATGTGTGGAGTTCTTGGTTAGTTCTGCCCATATATTGTTTGCCAAATATGCACTGAATTAGATAAATGACCAAAACTTGAGTGGCAATTCATGAATGATTTGATCGGGAACTCCTCCCCTGTAGAATTGCTAGTGAATATTTGTGATTGTGTTTTATGGTCTTGCAGCATAGGCAACAGGTGCTGCCACATTTGTACCACCCTTTGATAATTAGGATGATCACGGAGGGTTTTTTTTTTTTTTTTTCATGCTGTATTTTTATTTATCTTGGTGCCATCATGGTGCAAAAGGAAGGTTGTCACCTGTATGTTATCTCTGGTTTTCAGGAAATATGCTCTTAAGTATAGGGTTCTCCCATAGAATATGCCAGTGTTTGTTAAAGAGAGACTGTGGACCATTGATTTATGTGCAGAGTTGTAGGTGGTTAGGAAGTTCAAGTTGGTGTTTACTTGAGGATTGTGATCTGGTGTTGGATTTTTGGTTGAGACCGTTATCTTGAGATAGATGTTTAGTTTTCTCCTAGGTTTCTTCTAGCAGGTTCGCCAGATAGCATTTGGCTATAAATCTGTCAGTGTTTGTTTGCTTTTTGTTGGTCACTGGTTCTGATCACACATCTGCTACAATATCCCTGACACACCACAGTGCTGCTCCCTCCCTTCCGATACCCATCCCGTAAGCCTCGCTCCCTACTGCCACTCACACACTGATCCCATCCCACACAGATTCCCTGCCACATAGGTCCCAACCGTCACCTGCTACATTGTTCCTGTCACTCAGCTTATACTCTACTACTATCATCGCTAACATTTGTTCTTCCTAACTTTTGCTTTTTTTATTCCTCTCTCCACTACGCTCGAACTCCATTACACTAACTAATATGCGGACACCCAAGTTCCTCTCTGTTTATAATAACCCCTATATGATGGTGTCAAATATTAGCAGCACACACATTTCTATTCCCCCTGACATCTGTCCAGTCTTAAAGCGGCAACTTTGTCGCTCTGCATCCCATGTGCACTTTCACAGTCCCACTCCGGGATCCCAACACTCATATAGGTCAGAAAAGTAGCATTCTCTGATTTAAAAAAAAATAAATAAAAAAATAAATAAATGGTAGTAGAACATGGAATAAAATTAACAAAAAAAAATTAAATAAAAATACAAAACAAAACACAATAAAATTACATGACTTAAGTTCTCCAGTGCTGGTGCCACATAATCTATGTTTATATATCAGTGATTGGCATGTGGGCACAGATTACATCATGTAAGCAGTTTTTAAAATTTTACATCTTTACCAGCGCTGTCGGCAGGAACATCTCCTTGGCATGGTAAGGAAGATGATTTTACCACATAAAAGTTGTTGCCACATGTTACATATGGTAAAAGCTGATAACAGGTTCGCTTTAACCACAAAGTGACCCAGGGCGTACAGGTACGCCTTCGGTCCCTGGTACTTAAGGACCCAGGGCATACTTTTACGGCCGTGGGAATTTCGGGGACCGGACCGGGGTGACTGCTGATCTCGATCAGCAGGCACCCCGTGCAAATGCCCAGGGGGGGGGGGGGGGGGCGTCATCAGACCCCACCATGTCGGCGACACTTGCGATTTGCGGCTATTACGGGTCTATGGTGACCTGGAATATAAGGGGGATCGTGGTTGTCCATGACACCTATGATGCCCCTGAAGGGATAGGAGTGAGGTGGCAGGGCTGCCACCCCTCCTATCCCTGCTATTGGTCATCAAGACGCGATGACATATAGCAGATCGGGGGGGGGGGGGGGGTAACTTTAGTTTTCCCACAATAGGCGGGCAGGAAGGGGAAACCGATAGGTACCGGGCGCTGAAGTCCGCTTACCCATCGGCGACGGCTGAGATCGGGATGGGGATCGGCAGAAGAGGATGGCGATGCCACTCCCTGGATCCTACGGAAGCTGGTGAGTTGCCTACCAACATCTGCCTAGCAACAGTGGTCTCTATACTGTAGTCCTCCAGATGTTGCAAAACTATAACTCCCAGCATGCCCAGACAGCTATTTGCTGTGTGGGCATGCTGGTATTTGCAGTTTTGCAACAGCTGGAGGGCTACAGTTTGGAAGTCACTGTGCAGTGATCCAACTGTGGCCCTCTAGATCTTGCAAAACTAAAACTCCTAGCATGCCCACACAGCAGCTTGCTGTCAAGGCATGCTGGAATTTGTAGTTTTGCAACATCTGGAGGGCCACAGTTATGAGATCACTGTGCAGTGGTCTCTAACTGTAGCCCTCCAGATGTTGCAAAACTGCAAATTCCAGCATGCCCAAACAGCAAACAGCTGTCTCGGCATGCTGGGAATTGTAGTTGAGTACCTCCAGCTGTTGCAGAACTACATCTCCCAGCATGCCCTTCGGCGATCAGTACAAGCTGGGAGTTTTAGTTTTGCAACAGTTGGAGGCACACTGGTTGGAAAATACTGATTTAGATAACTGAAGGTTTTCCAACCAGTGTGCCTCCAGCTGTTGCAAAAGTACAACTCCCAGCATGCACGGTCAGTCAGTTCACACTGGCGGGTTTACAGTAAGTTTACAGTAAGTTTTTGGGCTGCGACAAATTTTTCGCCGCAGCGCAAACTCCTAGTGGGAAACTCACCGTAAACGCCCGCCAGTGTGAATGTATCCTAAAAACACTACACTAACACATAATAAAGGGTAAAACACTACATATTACACTGTTCTCCCCCCCCCCCAATAAAAATTAAAAATGTATGGCACGGCAGTGTTTCCATAACAGAGCCTCCAGCTGTTACAAAACAACAACTCACAGCATTTCCGGACAGCCACTGACTTTGGAGGCATGCTGGGAGTTTAGCAACAGCTGGAGGCACACTGTTTGGGAATCACTGGCATAGAATACTGTTATGTCCACCCCTATGCAATCCCTATGTAGTCCTCAAATGCGCATGGCGCTCTCTCACTTTGGAGCACTGTCGAATTTCAAGGAAATAGTTTAGTCTCACATATGGGGTATTTCCATACTCGGGAGAAATTTTGGGGGGCTTTTTTTCCTTTTACCCCTTATGAAAAGGAAAAGTTCGGGGCTACACCAGCCTGTTCGCGGTAAAAAAAATAAATAAATACATTTAAATTTTTTTTCACTAACAGGCTGGTGTAGAGCCATACTTTTTATTTTATGTCCTCCGCAAGTCCCCGGTGAACAGCCTCTTTTTGATTTCCTTCATTCACAAAAGTTACGTCATCTTGCTCCTCTTTGTTTACTATGCGCTACATTGTATCCACACCCCACCACTCAGTATCGCTACGGCCAGCGTCACACATCAGCCTCTTTCTGATGCCGTGATTAACCTCCGCTGATCGGGAGCCTCCAGCGCTGCCAAATGGGCGAATATATACGTTTTATACCAGACTCCGTCTAATTTTAAGTTTACATATGTATATTTTCTAATGCTTTTATCACGTTTTATGTTGTATGTTGTATTTTGCAATTCAAGTGTAATGTCATTGTGACCTTTCACCCGGAACCATTTTGGGTCCCGGGTATTTTAAATGTATGTGTTTGAACCCCTTGTCATATGCCTGAAGAAGAGTCTGGCATAAGACTCGAAACTATTGTTGCGAATAAACCTTTTTTATTCTATGGAATTGCCTGCTTAAGAATCAGTATTCTACCAGGAGGGGAAGTGCCCGGAACCCAGTCCTCCTTTTTTGTGTCCCAGGCTTTTGGTTCACATTATTCCAGACCGTATCAGATATGCTGAGTGACTAGCTCACTCAGAGCAGACTTCGGAGCTGCTGACCTCATCTTCATCGAGCGATACTACATGCAGATATAGGTGTTGTGCCCTGAACATGACCACTTCTGGTAAGCCTAGCTAATTATCCTAAGGGGCTCACCTGTCTGAACCATCGGCACTAGGAGCGCCCCTCTCTTTTGTCTTTTTCTCTATACAGTCCTAGAAGACTTTCCTAGGACTGCATCCACCTTTTCCTGCCCACTGGAGCACCTGAAAGCTGAACTAATTAATGCAGGATAAGTCGGCAACTGCCGAGCCGAGAAGTTCGTGATGAATCAAATTTACTGTAAGTTCGCTCATCTCTAGTTCTGACATAAACGCTAAAAAATTAATACCCACATGTGACCCCATTTTGGAAACTACACTACTCACGGAACGTAACAAGGGGTATAGTGAGCTTTAACACCACACAGGTGTTTGACGAATTTTCATTAAAGTTGGATGGGAAAATGAAAAAATGTTTTGGGGTCGTGTGTGTGGGTCCATTGTTCTGGCTCTATGGTCCACTGTTCTGGCAACACGTGGGGGCTTTGTAAATGCACATGGCCCTCGACTTCCATTGCCCTGACTATTTCCAAAAGCTCAATGGCGCCCATCCTCTTCTGACCATTGTAGTGCGCCAGCTAAGCACTTGAAGTCCACAGATGGGGCATTTCCATACTCGGAAGAAATGGGGGTACAAATTTTGGGGGTCATTTTCTCCTATTACTCCTTGTAAAAATGTAAAATTTGGAGGAAAAAACTGCATTTTAGTGAAGAGAATTTTTTTTTTTTAAATTTACATATCCAACTTTCGCAAAAAGTCGTCTAACACCTGTACCCCTTGTTACGTTCCTTGAGGGGTGTAGTTTCCAAAATAGTATGCCATGTGTTTTTTATTTTTTATTTTTATTTTTATTTTTTTTGTTTGCTGTTCTGGCACCATAGGGGCTTCCTAAATGTGATATGCCCCCCAAAAACCATTTCATCAAAATTTGCTTTCCAATAGCCAAATGTGACTCCTACTCTTCTGAGCATTGTAGTTCGCCCGCAGAGCATTTTATGTCCTAATATGGGGTATTTATATAATCAGAAGAGATGGGGTTACAAATTATGGGGGGCATTTCTCCCATTACCCTTTGTAAAAATGATACATTTTGGGGGGGAAAAAAGCACTTTAGTGAAAAAAATATTTTTTTCATTTACACATCCGACTTTAACGAAAAGTCGTCAAACACCTGTGGGGTGTTAAGGCTCACTGGACCCCTTGTTACGTGCCTTGAGGGGTTTAGTTTCCAAAATGGTATGCCATGTGGTGGTTTTCTGCTGTTCTGGCACCATAGGGGCTTCCTAACTGCAACATGCCCCCCAAAAACCATTTCAGCAAAATTCACTCTCCAAAATCCCA
Source organism: Hyla sarda (assembly GCF_029499605.1). Taxonomy (NCBI): domain Eukaryota; kingdom Metazoa; phylum Chordata; class Amphibia; order Anura; family Hylidae; genus Hyla; species Hyla sarda. Next base: position 34,716 of record NW_026608418.1, read on the forward strand.
TTGTCGCTCCTTCCCTTCTGAGCCCTCTACTGCGCCCGCCGAACACTTGACATCCACATATGAGGTATTTCCTTACTCGAGAGAAATTGGGTTACAAATTTTGAGGGGCTTTCTCTCCTTTTACCCCTTGTAAAAATTCAAAACTGGGTCTACAAGAACATGAGTGTCAAAAAATGAAGATTTAGAATTTTTTCCCTCACTTTTCTGCTATTCCTGTGAAACACCTAAAGGGTTAACAAACTTTCTGAATGTCATTTTGAATACTTTGAGGGGTGCAGTTTTTATAATGGGGTCATTTATGGGGTATTTTTTAATAAGAAAGCCCTTCAAATCCACTTCAAAACTGAACTGGTCCCTGAAAAATTCAGATTTTGAAAATTTTGTGAAAAACTGGAAAATTGCTGCTGAACTTTGAAGCCCTCTGATGTCTTCCAAAAGTAGAAACATGTCAACTTTATGATGAAAATATAAAGTAGACATATTGTATATGTGAATCAAAATATAATTTATTTGGAATGTCGGTTTTCCTTACAAGCAGAGTGTCAAAGTTAGAAAAATGCTAAATTTTCAATTTTTTCATCAACATTTTGTAATTTTTCACCAAGAAATTATTCAAGTATTGGCGAAAATTTACCACTAACTTATAGTATATGTCACGAAAAAACAATCTTGGAATCAGAATGAAAGGTAAAAGCCTCCCAGAGTTATTAATGCTTAAAGTGACAGTGGTCAGATGTTTAAAAAATGGCCGGGTCCTTAAGGTATAAATGGGCTGGGTCCTTAAGGGGTTAATCATGATGAACTGTGTGATTAAATGACCCTGCAGATCCTCTTTGCAGATTGAGGTCCATGAGAACATCTCCTGGGAATTCTGAGTAGTATGTATGCTCCGTTATTTAAAAAAATAAATAAAAATAAAAAAAGACGTGGCTTAACCAGCAGGGGTTAGCTTTATCTGGCTGTAGATATTTTGTGGTTCTGCAAGACTACAGTAATCTCTGGTTTAGCAGAATCATAGGAAGTATTCTACTGCTACCCACATTTGCCCATATGACTGATTTTTGAAAGCAGCCTTACTTGCAGACAGGTTATGAAAGGATGTCTAGAGGCTGAATAGCTTTGGGTCATTGCTCACAGTAAGGCCTGATGTCTTAATGGCAGATATAGTCGTTTTCTCTCTATGCATATTAAGCATGAAAGGAATAAAAAAAAAAAATAATAATAATTCTTTCCATTGTGCAGTTGATATTAAGAACTCGTTTTCTTTTTCTCTAGACCAGGAGCTGGTTGTCTTACCTCTCGGCTTACAGATACGGTTGTCTTACACCTCTGCTTAAGGATATCCTAAGGAAGTAAAATGTGGCCTAGAATACCAGGAAGAAACCAGTGGTGGTGTGAAGTGTGGTTCTCAAAAAGTGGATTATTACTGCTGCTTTCCTGTCTACCATATAGCTTCTGCTCAGGTAAGAAAGTCTTCACTCTTGTGTGACCATTCCTTTCACTTCCCAGATAAGGTGCAGGTTTCACTGGTGTAGAAAACCCCTTGTCAATCATTCTGGTATAGAATTCTGGTTTAAAGAGTACCTGTCACTAAATAAACTTTTCTAATTTGACTCGGGATATGTTCCCTAACTACTCCATCACCTTCTAAAAATCATAACACTTTCAATTTAGCACCTAAAATTCCATATTATGGCTTATTTTTTTGCACTATCAATTCTACTTTGCAGTGACATTAGTCATTATGCCAAAATATCCACGGCAAAGCGGAAAAAAAATTAATTGTGCGACAAAATTGAAGAAAAAATGCCATTTTGTAACTTTTGGGGTTTCCAGTGCATTTTTCTGTAAAAATTACATCTTATCTTTATTCTGAATGTCCATACGGTTAAAATTATAGACTTTTTGATCGCTTTATTTCATAATATAAAAAGTGACCAAAAATACACGTGGAATTTTTTGTGCCTGCTCCATTGGCCATGCGGTTTAATTAACTATATATTTATATAGTTCGGACAATTACACATATGTTTAGTTTTATTTACATAGCTTTTTAATTTTTTTTTAATTTTTTTTTTTAATGGGAAAAGGGGGGTGATTCTTACTTTTATTAGGGAAGGTGTTAAATGATCTTCACTGCACATACCGATCTTATACACAGATCATTGCCATGAATTGACACGGCAAAGATCAGTGTAATTAGCAGTCGATTGCTCAAGCCTGGATCTCAGGCTAGGAGCAATCAACTGTCAATCAGAGGCAGGTGACGTGACCTCTGCTCGCGTTCTAGCTGATCGGGACATCGCGATTTCACTGCGATGGTCCCTATCAGCCTGACTGAGCTGCCAGGAAGCTTTTACTTTCATTTTAGACACGGCAATCAACTTTGAGCGCCACGTCTAACGGGTTAATAGCACGCGGCACAATGATCGGTGCTGCACGCTTTCAGCCCAGGGTCCCGGCTGTCATTAGCTGACGGGACTGACACAGTATGACGCGGGGTCACGGCGTAACCCTGCATTTTATACCGGGCGCAGGGCGTATAGGTATGCCCTGCGTCCTTAAAAGGTTAAGAGCTTTAAAAAGCTCTGTATCTCGCCTTTCTTCTTGCTCACATAGTGTGAGCTGCCAGCAGGAGAATGTGGGCGTGCCCTGGCAGGCGCTACGTCACTGAATCCTGCTGGGGGGACTCCTTCCACCCTCACTTAGCTGAGGAGAGCAGGGAGGGAGGGTTGTTGAGCACGGCTTGTCTAGAAGGGAGGGCCGCTTGTCCCCCGCTGGTCGGAGGGCCGCTGGTGCGCATTTTTATTGGTAACATTTTAATGCTTAATAATTTCCCTTTATAAAGGTTTTGCAGGGATATTGATTTGATCTTTGAGAGTATTGGGAACAGGGCACTCTGTCAAAGGGCTATATTGTTTATGGTTTTTATAAATTTTTGCTTGTTTTCCATTGACACATATTGGAAATAATACTTTTAATGTACTGTACACATTATTGACGAGAGAGCTCTTGTGAGATTGTCCAGTTCAAAGTCAGTTCATGTTCAGTTTTTGCCAGCCAAGCCTTAAGCATAGGAATATGGCACCTATGTTACTGGTTGAGTAAATCATAGTACATTTATATGTCTGAGGTAATTTTAGCACAAAAGCTGCCTTAATTACATAGTTCATAATGTTGAAAAAAGACCTGAGTTCCTCAAGTTCGACCTATATCTCTAATGAGTCCCTACTGAATTGATCCAGAGGAATGCGCAAAACCCTCATACTAGAGGTAAAAATTCCTTCCCGACTCCAAATATGACAGTCAGAATAAATCCCTGGATCAACGTTCTGTCCCTATAAATCTAGTATACATAACCAGTGATGTTATAGCATCCAGACCCCTTTTTGAATTCTTTTAGAGTCCCCTCACTGCTCGGAGAGCCTCTTGTCCTCCCTGCTCGGAGAGCCGCTTGTCCTCCCTGCTCGGAGAGCCGCTTGTCCTCCCTGCTCGGAGAGCCGCTTGTCCTCCCTGCTCGGAGAGCCGCTTGTCCTCCCTGCTCGGAGAGCCGCGCTGAGCTGATCACATGCTCAGCCATCGGTCTGCGATTTTGTACAGAGATAAATAGCTGTCAGTCGACCACTGTCACCTCAGTCCATAAACATTTTATTTTGATGGAGAGATAGGAGCAAACCATTATTAATCCTCTTTCTAAGGCTATTTCACATAAGTCTAATACAGCCTTATTACCTCTGCAAGTCCCAGTCTAACCATGTTTCTGATAATCTAACCAAGCAGCTGTAACATGCAAAAGTATTACTCCCATGTGAAACCGTCCAAGTGGTTTATTTTTGGGCACTTTTAGTAGTCCCCCATACACATAAGATAATCAGCCGATTCTGCTAAACTTGGCGAAACCCCCAGAGAAGTCATGGGACCGTGCTGTAGTGAATGGGAGAGCAGGAGGCTGCTTCAAATGGATTTTTCTTGTGAATATTTTAGGAAAAACATACCCTTATTATTCTACTACTGGTACCTTATTGTGGTTCTGGGATTTTTATCCGGTTTCCAGCACCCATTTTTTATGTGGTTGTCCTGAAATCTACACAGATTTTTACCCAAATAGCCTTGTTAAAATGAGGATGCTTGTAAATGTGTGTATAGCACAATAAATCTTTCTGGCCCGGCAGAAACCGCTGTGGTTCAATGGTTTTAAAGCGGCTGCTTTAAATCATGTAAACAGAGTGATATCGCATTGAGGACATAACTTGTCAGTGTGCAGCACACAGCAACAGCACAGGATGCAGCAGGAGCGCACTGACAGGTAAATATGAAAGCCAGGGATTGGGAGGGACATGGGAATTGGGTGGCGGCGGAACTCTGGCCCCACAGAAATCGCTGCAGTTACATGATTTAAAGCAGCCGCTTTAAACCATTGAACCGCAGCGGCTTCTGCATGGCCAGAGAGCGTTTATTGGTATATAACACGCAGATACTTTTTTTTTTCTTTAGCTTGAATTTTTGGTTTAAACAATGCATGTTGTACGCCGATAAATGCGGTATTTTGTTTACATGGTTTTTATATTGGAAAAGGGGGTAAATTGAACTTAACCCCTTAAGAACTCAGCCTATTTGGGCCTTAAGGATGTTTTAGTTTTTTCCTCCTCGCCTTCTAAAAATCATAACTTTTTTTATTTTATTTTTTTTTATATATTTTTATCCACAGACTAGTATGAGAGCTTGTGTTTTGCACGACCAGTTGTCCTTTGTAATGACATCACTCCTTTTACCATAAAATGTATGGTGCAACTAAAAAATACTATTTGTGTAGGGAAATTTAATTTACAAAAAAATACAATTTTGGAAGGTTTCGTTTTCATGTTGTACACTTTACGGTAAAATAGACATGTTTTCTTCTGTGGGTCAATACGATTAAAATGATACCCATTAGGGCTTCACGATATATCGCAAAAGCAATCGAATCACGATTTTTGCTTTTTTGCGATATAGAGATACGGCCCTCCGGGAAAACTTGCGATTATCTGCTCGGGCCGGCTCCTGTGCGCTGCTGCAGGCGGGGGCCGGCCGGAGCAGGTAAAAACCAATTTAATTACTAAAAGTCATTGTTTCCCAACCAGGGTGCCTCCAGTTGTTGCAAAACTACAACTCCCAGCATGCCCTGACCGGCAAAAGCTGTCCGGGCATGGTGGTGGTGGTGGTGGTAGTGGTAAGTAGTAAGTGGGTAGTAGTAGTAGTAGTAGTAGTGGGTAGTAGCAGCAGCAGTTTCACAACAGCTGGAGGCACCCTGGTAGAAATAACACTAAGTAAAAGGGCGCAGGGAGAAAAATAATAAAACCTCCTGCTCACCTTCTCCTGGTCCCTGCAGATGGCGTTCGTTTCCGTAGGACCTTTTCAGCCAATTACTGGCTGCAGTGGTTAAAAATTATAATTTTTTTTTTTTTTTTTTAAGTGGTACAATAATAGAAAAGTATGTACTCGTGGGTATTAGGGCTGCATGATATGGGGAAAATGTGTGTTTGCAATTATGGCCCTAAATGTTGTGATTTCGATATGTGATGCTATATAACACATAAATGGTGAAATCCCCCCCTCCCCCATTTCATGTCCAATCTCCTCCATTTTACAACTATCCTCCCATTTTATGCCCACTGCCCATTTCACATCTCCCCATTTAATTCCTCTCTCCCCGTCATATTATCCACTCATGGTCACATCTTCTCCCATCACATTCCCCTCTTCCCCCCCCCCCCCCCCCCAAATCGCATATCACGTGTCAAGCCAGTGATTGGCTGATGGGGAAAGATCGTCTTCGGCTGCAAACACACTGGGTTTCACAGATCTGGTGGGAGATTTGAAAACCGTCCAGGAAACCCAGTGTATTTGCTGCAGTACAAAAAGCTACTTACTGGGGGGGGGGGGGGGGGAGGAGATGTGATATGGGGGAGAATTTGACAGGGGGAGGGGTGGAATGTAATGGGAGAAGATGTGATCATGAGGGGAGAATGTGACAGGGGGAGAGAAATTAAATGGGGAGACGTAAAATGGGCGGTGGGCATAAAATGAGTGGATAGTTGTAAAATGGAGGAGATTGGACATGAAATGGCGAGATTTCACCATTTGTTATATCGCATCCCATATCGAAATCGCAATATTTAGGCCCGAAATCGCAATCGCACATTTTCCCCATATCGTGCAGCCTTAATACCCATGATTACATACTTTTCTATTATTGTACCCCTTAAAAAAAATCGCAAACCTTTTAACCAAATTAGTGCATTTAAATGGTCAATCGCATTTAAAAAATTTTTTGCTGTTGCACACCTTTATGTCTAATATACTTTGTTTAAAAAAAATTAAGTTTTCTATTTCTTATTTGTGCTTAAAAATACTCTAGCACATTTTCCCCATCTCATACACAGACTTTGGACCAAAGCCCAAACACAGAAAGTGCAGCCTGGAGTGCTGAGGGGGGGGGGGTGTCCAGCCAACAACATATGGCAGTTAAGTGTGAGAGGAGCTATGATTGGATGAGGCTGGACACCCCCCTCAGCACTCCAGGCTGCACTTTCTGTGTCTGGGCTTCAGTCCAAAGTCTGTGTAAGGGGGAATATGTGCTCTTGAGCTTTAGCCCCTTCACGACGAGCGACGTACATGTACGGAGCCGTGAAGTGTCACTTGGCGCGCGGCGACGTACATGTACGTCGCGGGGTTCCGGGAGCGCCGCGTCACCGGTAGCGGTGATCGGGCCGGGATGACTGCTGTTATCTAACAGCAGGCATCCCGGCACATCTCCGAGGGGGGTCCTGAGACCCCCCCCATGACCGCGATGCGCGCAAATCGCAGGTCAATTGAGACCTGCGATCTGCGCCATTCCGGGTCATACGGGTCACTGGTGACCCGGTGACCCGGAAAATAAGAGGGACCGCGGGTGTCACCCCTCCTATCCCTGCTATTGGTCGGCCAAGCGACCGACCAATAGCAGACCGGGGGAGGGGGGGTTAAAGTTCAGTTCCCCCGCTTTGCCCACCTATCTGTGTCCGGGCAAAACGGGGGGACCGTCCAGGGAAGGTCGGCGCCGAAGGTCCCTTACCTGGATCGCGGATCCCCGTTCGCGATCCTCCCCCACGTGCGGCGGCAGCAATACTTCCGGGTCCTGCTAGGTGAATTGTTGCCTAGCAACATCCGGAGGGCCACAGTTTACAGTGGTCTCTAAACCGTGGCCCTCCAGATGTTGCAAAACTACAACTCTCAGCATGCCCAGACAGCAGTTTGCTGTCTGGGCATGCTGCGATTTGTAGTTTTGAAACATCTGGAGGGCCACAGTTTTGAGACCACTGGACAGTGATTTACAACCTGAACCCTTCTAAATCTTGCAAAACTACAACTCCCAGCATTCAGGAACAGCATATGGCTGTCTTGGCATGCTGGTAGTTGTACTTGCGTGCCTCCAGCCATTGCATAACTACATCTCCCAGCATGCCCTTGCGCAATCAGTACATGCTGGGAGTTGTAGTTTTGCAACAGCTGTAGGCACACTGGTTGGAAAATACGGAGTCAGGTCATAGAACCTAACTCAAGGTTTTCCAGCCAGTGTGCCTCCAGCTGTTGCAAAACTACAACTCCCAGCATGCATGGTCTGTCAGTGCATGCTGGGAGTTGTAGTTTTGACCCCCCTCCCGTGTGAATGTACAGGCTACATTCACACTGGCGGCAGATTACTGTGAGTTCCCCGCTACAAATTTGAGCTGCGGCAAATTTTCTGCCGCAGCTCAAACTCCTAGCGGGAGACTCGGTGTAATCTGCCTCCAGTGTGAATGTAACCTAAAAACACTACACTACACTAACATAAAATAAAGAGTAAAACACTACATATACACACGTACACTGCCCCCCCCCCCCCCCCTCCCCAATAAAAATGAAAAACGTATTGTACGGCAGTGTTTCTAAGATGGAGCCTCCAGCTGTTGCAAAACAAAAACTCCCAGCATTTCTGGACAGCAATTGACTGTCCAAGCATGCTGGGAGTTTAGCAACAGCTGGAGGCACCCTGTTTGGGAATCACTGGCATAGAATACCCCTATGTCCACCCCTATGCAAGTCCCTAATTCAGGCTTCAAATGCGCATGGCGCTCTCACTTTGGAGCCCTGTCGTATTTCAAGGCAACAGAATAGGGTCACATATGGGGTATCGCCGTACTCGGGAGAAATTGCCTAACAAATTTTGGGGGTCTTTTTCTCCTTTTACCCCTTATGAAAAGGAACAGTTGGGGTCTACACCAGCATGTTAGTGTTAAAAAATAAAAAATTTTACACTAACATGCTGGTGTTGCCCTATACTTTTCATTTTCACAAGAGGTAAAAGGGAAAAACGCCCCCCAAAATTTGTAACACAATTTCTCCCGAGTACGGAGATACCCCATATGTGGGCGCACAAGAAGGCCCAGAAGGGAGAGTGCACCATGTACATTTGAGGTGATTTGCACAGGGGTGGCTGATTGTTACAGCGGTTCTGACAAACGCAAAAAAAAAAAAAAAAAAAAACACCCACATGTGACCCCATTTTGGAAACTACACCCCTCACGGAATGTAATGAGGGGTACAGTGAGAATTTTACACCCCACAGGTGTCTGACGGATCTTTGAAACAGTGGTCCGTGAAAATGAAAAATTTTGCACAGCCCACTGTTCCAAAGATCTTTCAGACACCAGTGGGGGGGGGGGGGTAAATGCTCACTCATTACATTCTGTGAGGGGTCTAGTTTTTTTTTTACATATGCAAAAGTCGTGAAACACCTGTGGGGTATTAAGGCTCACTTTATCCCTTGTTACGTTCCTCAAGGGGTCTAGTTTCCAAAATGGTATGCCATGTGTTTTTTTTTGCTGTTCTGGCACCATAGGGGCTTCCTAAATGCGACATGCCCCCCAAAAACCATTTCAGGAAAACATACTCTCTAAAATCCCCTTGTCGCTCCTTCGCTTCTGAGCCCTCTACTGCGCCCACCGAACACTTTACATAGGCATATGAGGTGTGTCCTTACTCGAGAGAAATTGGGCTACAAATATAAGTATACATTTTCTCCTTTTACCCCTTGTAAAAATTCAAAAATTGGGTCTACAAGAACATGCGAGTGTAAAAAATGAAGATTTTGAATTTTCTCCTTCACTTTGCTGCTTTTCCTGTGAAACACCTAAAGGGTTAAAACATTTACTGAATGTCATTTTGAATACTTTTGGGGGTGCAGTTTTTATAATGGGGTCATTTATGGGGTATTTCTAATATGAAGACCCTTCAAATCCACTTCAAACCTGAACTGGTCCCTGAAAAATTGTGAGTTTTTTAAAGTTTTGTGAAAAATTGGAAAATTGCTGCTGAACTTTGAAGCCCTCTGGTGTCTTCCAAAAGTAAAAACATGTCAATTTTATGATGCAAATATAAAGTGTACATGTTGTATATGTGAATCCAAAAAAAAAAAATTATTTGGAATATCCATTTTCCTTACAAGCAGAGAGCTTCAAAGTTAGAAAAATGCAAAATTGAAAAAAAAATTTCATTAAATTTTGGGATTTTTCACCAAGAAAGGATGCAAGTTACCACAAAAATTTACCACTATGTTAAAGTAGAATATGTCACGAAAAAACAATCTCAGAATCAGAATAAGTAAAAGCATTCCAGAGTTATTAATGTTTAAAGTGACAGTGGTCAGATTTGCAAAAAAGGGCTTCGTCCTAGAGGTGAAAATGGGCTCCGTCCTTAAGGGGTTAAGCACAAATAAGACATAGAAAACTTCATTTTTTTTTATTTTTTTTTAAACAAAGTATATTAGAAATATTTTTTATTTAAATGAGGAGTGCAATAGCAAACATTTGTTTTAATCTGAGTAACCCTTAAAAATTCCTTTATTTTGCTGACCTATAACTTTTTAATTTTTCCTTATAACCGGCGGTATGAGGACTTATTTTTTGTGCCGTGTATACCACATTTGCATATACTGTGATCCCTCCACATCCGATGGTAATTTGTTCCAAATGAATCATCGTTAATTGAAACCATGGTATGATGAGCGATCCGTGCAATAATAATATAGAAAGATATGCTCATGTGTCCCCACCGCTCCGGACCGTCACCGCTGCCCTGGATGTTGTTCTCCATCGTTGTCGTCGTGTCCCCGGGGTGTCCCTACCGCTCCGGATCGTCACTGCTGCCTGTAATCGTTGCCCTTCATCACGTCGCTGCACACGCTGTTCCTATTGGATGACGGGACGACGTGCGTGGCGACATGGCGATGGAGAGTGACTGCCGTGCAGGGGATCCTGAAGAATACGGTCCAGAGCGTCGGGAACAGGTGAATGACACTCACTGCAGAACACGGGGCACCTTAAATGACTCTCCAGCGGCAGCTGAAGCAGTCTGCGCTGCCGGATAGTCATTTATGTGATGGCCCGACATACAAAAGCGTTGTATGTTTGAGCTGCCTTCCGGGGGCCATTGTATGTCGGGGGGCCACTGTATAAAGGTTTTTAAATACATATTTTAGCATTTTTATATATTTTTTGGAATAAAATGTTATAAAAAAAGCAGCAATTTTGGACTTTTTCTAACCGCACTATTGCAGATGCTGTGATCTGTATTGATCACAGCATCTGAGGGGGTTAATGGCAGACATCTGTGAGATCGCGGATTTCTGCCATTACCGGCGGGTCCCTGGCTGCTATCAGAGCATTGCTCCGATGCTCGCAGCCATGTAAATGTTCGTTCTGGTGCGTTAAGTATTGAGTGGAGCAAACACCCTGCAGGAGCGGACAAGATTGGTCAAAAAAATCATCTAGAGTGGGCGGGATTGGGATTGAAAAAAAAACAGTCCCACACAGGGCTCTACTGCGCAGTTCTGTTTCTCCATTATGCATGTTTTTGGAATACACTAATGAGCAGGCTTGGTGCATGAAGTGTTTGGCTAAGTTTCCACTTGTTTTTTTTTTTTTTTTTGGTGCGTTTTGCCCAGACGCCAAAGCGGCCCCATGGCATTTTTTCTGTGAAAAAACGCTGCGGCCAGATTTTAACTGCAAGTCAATAGAAAAATGCAAAATGCCATATCCACTTAGCGTTTTTCATTTCGGTGTTTTTTTTATTTTTTTATTTTTTATCCTTTTGGCGTTTTTAAGCTCCTTGGCAGTTTTTCAGAATTGCAGCATGTTGAGCGTTTTTTTCACTGTAATCGTGGTGTTTTTCTCCAATAGAAGTTTATGGGAGTAAAAAAAAAAAAAAAAAAAAAATGGGTTTTAACTTTTTTGCAGGCATTTTTTTTTTTTATCCTTTTTTAGGATGGTGATGCCTTTTTATATTTTTTTTAACTTTTTGTAGGGCACCATTAAAAAAAAAATACAATAGGGATGGAAAATAATGGTATTTAACAAAAATTTTTAATTAATGACATTTTTATTAATTTTTAAACGTGGATCAGTTTATGTGGGCGGGCAGGGACCTAAAAATATAGCTGGTAATAATAAGAATGTAGAAAGAGGCCATTTTAAATGAGAAAAATATTTTTTATAATTGATTTTGTCAAACTTTGTTAGGAATGTATTTTAATGTGTTTAACCCCTTAAGGACGCATCGTTTACCATTTTTGCATTTTAATTTTTTCCTCATCACCTTCTAAAAATCATAACTCTTTCAATTTTGCACATAAAATTCCATATGATGGCTTATTTTTTGCGCCACCAATTCTACTTTGCAGTGACATTAGTCATTTTACCCAAAAATCCATGGCGAAACAGAAAAAAAAATTCATTGTGCGACAAAATTGAAGAAAAAATTTTATTTTGTGACTTTTGGGGGCTTCCGTTTCTACGCAGTGCATTTCTCGGTAAAAATAATACCTTATCTTTATTCTGTAGGTCCATACGGTTAAAATGATACCCTACTTATATAGGTTGGATATTGTCGTACTTCGGAAAAAAATCATAACTACATGCATGAAAATTTATATGTTAAAAACTCTCATCTTCTAACCCCTATAACTTTTTTATTTTTCCGTGTACGGGCCGGTATGAGGGTTAATTCTTTGCGCCGTGTTCTGAGATTTGTAATCTGTACCATTTTTGTATTGATCGAACTTTTTGATCGCTTTTTATTCATTTTTTCATGATATAAAAAGTGACCAAAAATACACTATTTTGGAATTTTTTTGCGCGCACGCCATTGACCGTGCGATTTAATTAACAATATATTTTTATAGTTCGGACATTTTCGCACGCGGCGATACCACATATGTTTATTTTTATTTACAGTTTTTTGGGGTTTTTTTATGGGAAAAGGGGGTGATTCAAACTTTTATTAGGGAAGGGGTTAAAATTACCTTTAACTTTTTTTTTTTTTTTTTCACTTATTTTTATTTTTTTGCAGTGCTTTACCTCACATAGGGAGCTATAGCACTGCACACACTGATCTCCTATGCTGATCCCTGCAAAGCCATAGCTTTGCACGGATCAGTCAGATAGGGGCTTGATTGCTCAAGCCTGTAGCTCCGGCTTGGAGCAATCAATCGACGATCGGACACCACGGAGTCAGGTAAGGAGACCTCCGCCTGCATTCCAGCTAATCGGAATCGCGATGTCCCGATCATCCCGACTGAGCTGCGGAAAGCGTTTACTTTAGTTTTCAGATGCGGCGGTCAACTTTGCTCGCCGCCTCTGAATCGTTAACAGCGCGCTGTTAGCCCAGGGTCCCGGCTAACCCGGTGTGATGCGGGGTCACGGCGTGACCCCGTTTTAAACACCGGGCGTACAGGTACGCCCTACGTCCTTAAGGAGTTAAAGTGTGTAATTTTAACTTTTGTTTTTGACTTTTTTTTTTTTTTTTTTTTACAATTTTTAGGTAGTAGCTGTACTAATAGACAGGTCGCCCCAGGTGTCACCTCTGACACCCATTGCGAGCATCCTATATAATGTATAGAAGCGGGCGGCACTGTCGCTCTTCTCCACTCCCCTGCACTGTATTCTGGGATGTGAAATTCTTTTCACATCCGATTCCTATTTCCTGCAGAGACCTGTGATTGGCCAGATGGTTACAGCCAATCACAACTCTCTGCGGGAAATATGAATAGGTGGTTTGTGTGTTTGTGTGTGTGTGTGTGTGTGTGTGTGTATAGATATGCAAATCAAAAAATGTTGCAGTATCTTGTAATACCTTTTTTATTGGGCTAACATAATTTTGTAGAGACAAGCTTTAGGGATTCCTCCCTTTATCAAGTCCAAAGCAAATCTAAGCTCACAAGCAGAAGACACAGGTTACATGTCACAAATATGCAGGGGTTAAGACAATAGATGTGGATAATTCACACTAAGATGGGCCACACTAAGATGGGCTATAGCAGGACAATTTATGGCCCATCTTAGTGTGAATTATCCACATTTATTGTCTTAACCCCTGCATATTTGTGAAATGTAACCTGTGTCTTCTGCTTGTGAGCTTAGATTTGCTTTGGACTTAATAAAGGGAGGAATCCCGAAAGCTTGTCTCTACAAAATTCGGCTGGTCCAATAAAGGTATTACAAGATACTGCAACACTTTTTGATTTGCATCTGCATCACTGGACTAATACGGCTACTCAAATATATAATATATAATATGGCAAGGGAGCAGAAAAGAGCGGCCGTGCCGCCCGCATCTATACATTATACAGGACTATCGCAGCAGGTGTCAGGAGTGACACCCTCTGCGATTTTCCTTAACTGCAGGTACTACTGCTCCCAACATGGAGCACACTCTGCTCCATGCTGGCAGCTGTAGTACCTGCATTAATAGATCGCAACAGGTATCTGAAGTGAAACCTGCTGCGATATATTAATGCAGGTACTACAGCTCCCAGCATGGAGCAGTGTGCTCCATGTTGGGAGCATTAGTACATGTAGTTAAAGGGGTACTCCGGTGAAAACCTTTTTTTCTTTTAAATCAATTGGTGGCAGAAAGTTAAACATTTGTAAATTACTTATATTAAAAAATCTTAATCCTTCCAGTACTTATTAGCTGCTGAATGCTACAGAGGAAATTCCTTTCTTTTTGGAACACTGATGACATCACAAGCACAGTGCTCTCAGCTGACATCTCTGTCCATTTTTGCAACCATGCATAGCAGATGTATGCTATGTTCAAATCCCACTAAGGACAACAATAAATAAAGCGTTATTATTATTATTATAATAACGTCAGCAGAGAGAACTGTTTGTGATGTCATCAGAGAGCATTCCAAAAAGAAAAGAATTTCCTCTGTAGTATTCAGCAGCTAATAAATACAGGGATTAAGATTTTTTTAATAGAAGTAATTTACAAATATTAAAACAAAGATTAACCACACCTCAAGAATACCACCCTAGGGTACACAGTGAATAATTGTTTGAGACATAAAGTTTTGAAAAAAAATGCAGATTTTATTAAAACAATAAAAACCTAAATGGTTAAGATAACATTGACATTGCTCTGATATTTTTAAACTGTCATTGGGCCCTAATGACAGATTTAGAAAATATGAATATATATATAGCAACCACCTAATATAGAATAATCTATAGATGTTAAAAACAAATGCAATTTTTCAACGGCATATAATGATCCAGAGTTGACTAGTAGTCCGGCACCTATGATGAATAAAAAAGGGCTGATAGTCCGGTACTTGTAATGGAAAAGGCAGTCACTTCATGGACTGATGTACAGGTGTATAAAAAGCTGCCCACAGATGTTAAACAAATGCAAAGTTCAACTTCACCCTGGCTGTTGGTCCCGTACTGCGACGGGCCGATAGTTGGAATTCTTGTGTTGGCTGCAGCAATCCCTGCGTGAGAGTCTGGATGGATATGGGCTCCGGCAGGAGACTCTCTCGGGAGCGGTCCGTGGTATCGGCAAATACCTGGATGTATGTCGGACCCTCGCTGGAGAAATCGTGGCTGGGTTCTGGTATTGCAGGCAGCAGGTTGGTAATGCGCTCAGTGGGAGAGGATGTTTGGTGAATGCAGCAAGTGTTTAACTTTCTGCCACCAGTTGATTTAAAAGAAAAAAGGTTTTCACCGGAGTACCCCTTTTAAGGACATTTCACAGCAGGTGTCACTCCTAACACCCAATGCGATCGTCATTCATCCTTCTGCGATGTGGAACGGCTGACTTCTGCCCTTTGCATCTCTGCACTATACTCCGGCTGGCCAGTGATGTAAATAGAAATTCACATTACTGATTCATGTTTTCCGCCCAGAGTGGTGATTGGCTGGATGGTGGCAGCCAATCACCACTCTGGGTGGAAAATACGAATCACTGGCTGGCCGGAGTATAGTGCAAAGATGCGAGCGCAGGAGAAAGCAGTTCCACATCTCTGCAATGTAAAGGACTATTGCATCGGG
Source organism: Hyla sarda (assembly GCF_029499605.1). Lineage (NCBI taxonomy): Eukaryota > Metazoa > Chordata > Amphibia > Anura > Hylidae > Hyla > Hyla sarda. The sequence goes on from NW_026608418.1 coordinate 50,105, forward strand.
TGTCATCTGGGGCGATCTGTCTATTATTACAGGTACTGCTCTTCACAACATGGAACAGTCTCTTCCATGCTGGGAGCAGTAGTACTACGAAAAAAGAATAAACTGCTTTATTAAACACATTTTAAAAATACATTAATAAAAAGTTAACAAAATTATTTATAAAAAATATAATATTTTTACATTTAAATGGCCCCTTTCTACATTTTTATTATTGTTGGCTACATTTTTAGATCGCTGCCCGTTCACATAAATTAGTCCCTGTTTAAATATTTATAAAAATGTTGTCATAAAAAATATAACATACCCAACAAATTTGAAAAAAATAAAAAAAAAACTCCAAAGGGGCCAAAATTGCAATTTCCACTTAAAGGCAGAAACATCAGAAAAAACTCAAGAAACAAACACCAAATGCTGGAAAATTGTGGCGTTTTTTCTTGCATTTTTTTTTTTTTTTGGGGGGGCCAGAAAAAAAAGTGGAATCTTACCTAGGGTGGGCTGGACAGAGGAGGAAGTGACTGAACGTCAGAGTGCACTTTGGGCTTGAGAATGGCCTGTGTGCACCAAGAAATCTCATTAACATATTCCAAAAAATGGGCATAATGGAACAACAGAGTCATATAGCGGTGAAAGGTAAACCTCATTTTAATCAGTTTCACCCACACTACAAGCCTGTACCAACAGGTTAGTGTGGGTGATACCGATGACAGGTCCATTGTTATGAAAGGTTCTTAGACTATAAATGCTCCCATGGCCTGATAAAATTATCAACTGAGAATTGTTTTACACTACTATGTTGTTGGCCTGGCAGCAAATGGTAGGTACAGATACATTTAGGGGAAAGTTTGGTTGTAAGTAGAAAATATAAGCCAACAGATACAGCTTTAGAGGAATAGTGCTCCATACACTACACATACTCGAAATAACTTGTGTTGTTATTGCACTTTTAAGGTGTGTCGGTATAATATGCTTGTAGCAAGTTGAACCAGTTTGGCACAATATTAAAAATAAAGATAATAAAGACATTTTGTTATGACTTTAACCCCTTAAGGACGCAACCCATTTTAGCCTTAAATACACAGGGAATTTTCATTTTTGCGTTTAATTTTTTCCTCCTCACATTTTAAGAGGCATAACACTTTATTTTTCCATACAAAGCCTACGCGGGCTTGTTTTTTGCCCAACCAATTGTAATTTTTAATGACTCCTTTCATTTTACTGTTAAATGTATGATGCAACCATAAAATATTATTTATGGTGGGAAATTGAAAAGAAAACCAACATTTTTCAACTAATGGAGGATTTTGTTTTTACGCAGTGTACTGTACGCTAAAACTGGTGGCATGTTTTCTATATAATATGGGGTAATACGATTAATAAAAAGCATGTTAACATTGGTATTGGTATTTTATTGTACTACTTAAGCCTCGTTCACACTGCCGTTGGGCTCCATTAGGTGGAGCTCTGTCGGCTGTTCCGTCATTTTTAGCGGAGAATAAAACTGCAAGTATTTTTTATTTTTTTTCTCCCCTAAAATCCCGGGTCACTGATGGACCCCATGCAAAGGGAATGGGGGCAGTCGGGACATGGCAGTAGACGTTTAAAAAATCGGCAAAAAAAAAACTCTAACAAAATTTTGGATTTATTGATCTATTTTGACTGCCTATAGCTTTCTAATTTTTCATACATGGAGCTGTATGAGGGTTCACCTTTTGTGATGTGATCTGTAGTTTGCGTATATGTGACTATTTATTTTATTTTTTTCTGGGAGGTGAATTGACTGAATAGCAGCAATTTTGCACTTTTGCAAGTTTGCAAGTTTACGCAGTTCATCGTACGCAATAATTTTTGTGTTGTTTTTTTTTTGTCAGTTTTTTTCTCTTTTTCTCTGTTCCACCTCTAGGGGGAGGAGTTGATTGGGCACAGGTGTATAAATCTTAGCTTGGGACTCTTTATTGAGCTTGCTCTTTCTGAGTGTTGCTGTGAAAGAGTGGGCTTGAAAGAGGAGTTTCAAAAACAGGAGTTTGAAAGCAGGAGGTTGAGATTGCTGTGAGTGTTAATTTCTGAATCCACAAGGTCTACAAAAATTTGAAGTGTAATTTTGACTGTCTGTTTTTGCCTATACATTTGTGAAAGCCCCATAACTAGATGGCCTCTATGTTGGAAAATGCAGTCCGGTGTACATCCTGCGCGATGTATGCAATCGTTGAGCAGCAGTTCGAGGGTGCATACTGCTGTGTGAGATGTGAGAGAGTTGTTCATTTGGAAGCCCAGATCCTGGATCTAGAGGAAGCTTGCAACATTGAGACGCATTGACAACCCGAAGAGGAGTCTCCTTCTCACTGAGCAGGTACTATCTGGGGTAGAGGTGGGGGAGGATAGTGGGACGGAGGTGCAGGACAGTTAGCTGGGTTACAGTTAGAAAGCGGGGTAGGGGGAAAAGTGTCAGGGAGGCTAGTCCTGAACTGGCACACCCCATCAAGTTTGGCAGATGAGGGGGATGCCATTACAGAGCTAGCAGAACTGCAGCAGGATACTGCCTCTGACCACCAGGGGGGTGTCTGCTCCAGTAAGGAGGGAGGGAGGAGTACAGGGCAGGCCAGACAGGTACTAGTGGGACTCAATTATTAGGGGGACAGACAGAGCAATCTGTCACAAAGACTGGGATCACCAAACAGTGTGTTGTCTGCCTGGCACTAGAGTTCGGTACATCGTAGAACGGGTTGACAGGTTGCTGGGCGGGGCTGGAGAGGACCCAGCAGTCATGATACATATTGGCACCAATGACAAAGTAAGAGGTAGGTGGAGTGTCCTTAAAAATGATTTCAGGGTCTTAGGCCGCAAGCTTAAGGCAAGGACCTCCAAGGTAGTAGTTTCTGAAATATTACCTGTTCCACGAGCCACTCCAGAGAGGCAGCGGGAGATTAGGGAGGTAAACAAGTGGCTCAGAAGCTGGTGTAGGAAGGAGGGGTTTGGGTTCATGGAGAACTGGGCCGACTTCGCTGTCGGCTACCGGCTCTACCATAGGGACAGGCTGCACCTCAATGGGGAGGGTGCAGCTGTGCTTGGAATGAAGATGGCTAGAAGGGTGGAGGAGTGTTTAAACTAGGGACTTGGGGGGGGGGGGGAGGGAACCTACAGCAAAGAGGGGTAAGAGGGGGGAGTTAATAATGTACCTGGGGGTGGAGCGGAGGGGGGGGGGGTTAGAATAGTTAATAGGAATAGGCTTCATAGGAAAATAAAACTTACACTTTACATTTCCTTCCTTTATGTTATTGGGGTTAATGGAATTCAAGGGTGTATGTTCACAAATGCCAGAAGCCTAGCAAATAAAATTGGGGAGCTTGAGGCCTTGATACTGAAGGAACATATTGATATAGTTGGGGTCACTGAGACATGGCTGGTGGTCTCGCATGACTAGGCAGTCAATCTGCAGGGGTTTATATTGTTTCGCAAAGATAGAATGAACAGAAAAGGTGGTGGAGTCTGTCTGTATGTAAGAAGTGAAATGAAAGTCAGTGTGAACGATGCCATAGTGTGTGATGATTCTGAGGAGGTGGAATCACTGTGGGTAGAATCACAAAAGGAGGGAAATACTGAAAAAATACTTGGTGTTATCTACAGACCCCCTAATATCACTGAAGAGAGAGGTCGGCTGCATAAACAGAGAGGGCCGCCTGGGCAGGTACAGTGGTAATAATGGGAGATTTTAACTAGATGTAGATTGGGGTCCGGAGTTGGCTAAAACTACAAAGGGGTGACAATTCCTAAATTTATTGCAGGATCATTTTATGGGCCAGTTTGTGGAGGACCAAAGTGATGCTTTGTTGGATCTGATCATTTCCAACAACGCAGAGCTGGTTGGTAATGTAACTGTGAGGGAAAACCTTGGTAATAGCGACCACAATATAGTTACTTTTGACTTAAAATGTAGAAAACAAAGACAAGCGGGGAAGGCAAAACATATAACTTTAAAAAGGCAAACTTCCCTGGGCTGAGAGCTGCACTACAGGACATAGACTGGGGGGATGTGTTGTCAAATACTGATACAGAAGGTAAATGAGACATCTTTAAATAAACTCTAAATAACTATACAGCTAAATATATACCAAAGGGGAACAAATACCGTATTTATCAGGGTATACCACGCACCGGCCTATAACATGCACCCTCATTTTACCACGGATATTTGGGTAAAAAAAGTTTTTTACCCAAATATCCATGAAAAAATGAGGGTGCGTGTGTGCGCTTGTATATACCCCGATACACCCCCAGGAAAGGCAGGGGGAGAGAGGCCGTCGCTGCCCGCTTCTCTCCCCCTGCCTTTCCTGGGGTCTAGAGCGCTGCTGTCGGCCCTTTTCACCCCCTGGTTATCGGCGCCGCTGCCCGTTCTGTCCCCCTGACTATCGGTGCCGGCGCCGATAGCCAGGGGGAGAGAAGCGGCGCCGACAGCCAGGGGGAGAGAAGGGGCAGCGGCACCCATTGCCGGCGCCGCTGCCCCGTTGCCTCCCCCCATCCCCGGTGGCATAATTACCTGAGTCCGGTCCGCGCTGCTCCACTGCTCCAGGCCTCCGTCGTGCGTCCCCGGCGTCATTGCTATGCACGGCGCGGCGCATGACGTCAGAGCGCCGCTCCGTTCAGCGCATAGCAATGACGCCGGGGACGCACGACGGAGGCCTGGAGCAGCGGAGCAGCGCGGACCGGACTCAGGTAATTATGCCACCGGGGATGGGGGGAGGCAACGGGGCAGCGGCGCCGGCAATGGGTGCCGCTGCCCCTTCTCTCCCCCTGGCTGTCGGCGATAACCAGGGGGTGAGAAGGGCCGACAGCAGCGCTCTAGACCCCAGGAAAGGCAGGGGGAGAGAAGCGGGCAGCGACGGCCTCTCTCCCCCTGCCTTTCCTGGGGGTGTATCGGCGTATAACACGCACACAGACTTTAGGCTAAAAATTTTAGCCTAAAAAGTGCGTGTTATACGCCGATAAATACGGTATAAATGATTAAAACTAAATCCTACATGGCTGACAAATGATGTTAAAAGAGCAATAAACAACAACAAAAATAGCTTTAAAAAAATACAAATCTGATGGGTCAGCTATAACATTTAAACACTACAAGGAGCTTAATAAAATCTGTAAAAATTTAATAAAAACAGCAAAAATTCTAAATGAGAGACAGGTGGCCAAAGAAAGCAAAACTAAACCTAAATAATTTTTTTAGATATATAAATGCAAAAAAAACAAGGACAGAGCATGTAGGACCCCTTAATAATGATAATGGGGAGGTTGTCACAGGCGATATAGAGAAAGCAGAGCTACTGAATGGGTTCTTTAGTTCTGTATATACTAAGGAAGAAGGAGCTGACATTGGACAGGTCAGTGCTGGTAACACATCATGTAATGTACTGAACTGGCTTAATGAAGAAATGGTACAAGGTAAGTTAAGTAATATAAATGTAAGCAAATCTCCAGGGCCAGATGGATTGCACCCAAGAGTTCTTAGAGATCTAAGTTCAGCAATATCTGTACCCCTGTTCATGATATTTAGAGATTCACTGGTGTCTGGTATAGTGCCAAGGGACTGGCGCAAGGCGAATGTGGTGCCAATCTTCAAAAAGGGCTCTAGGTCTTCCCCAGGAAACTATAGACCCAGGGGTGTGGAAATTTTTTTAAAAACTACTTGTCCAAGGGACTAAAACGGAGCAGAATCTATTTGTCCCTCATAACAATCCACTTGTCTTGGTACAAAATAATTGTAACCTAAATAGTATGTAAATAAGGTATTTTCTTAATGAAAACTTGATAGGCAGACCAGTATGTCACCCCATTAGGTGGATAGGGTCCCTCATAAGTAAGTCCGCCCCACTAATGGAATACTGCAGTGCAAAATAACTGATACTGACCGCTGGGAAACCCCTCCCCCCCGATCTCTTGTAAGGGGCCCCGGCAGGAATGGGGGCTTGTCCGCATGACGCAGTGGCCGACAGGCCCCCATCCCCATGTATCCCATAGATACATGCAGGGGGCATTTCAGCAGCCGTGTCTTGCAGGGATGGAACATTCCCTTCATGCCGTCTGCTGGGGCCTCATACAAGAGATGGGGGAGGGGGTTGTCCCAGCGGTCAGACCCCCGCGATCTATCACTTATGGGGATAAGTTATTTTGCACTACAGTATTCCTTTAAGTAGGTAGTCCCCCTTCAGGTAGGTATGTCCCTTTATCCGGTAGGGATCAAGTAGGGCCCCCTGCGCCATTATGTTACCCCACCCTCCTCTGATGCCCCCTGCGCCATTATATTTCCCCCCTCTGATGCCGCCTGTCATTATAATCCCCCCTCTGATGACACAGGGGGCATCAGAGGGGGGGGGGGATATGACACAGGGGGCATCAGAGGGGGGGGGGATATGACACAGGGGGCATCAGAGGGGGGTGGATATGACACAGGGGGCATCAAGGGGGGGGATATGACACAGGGGGCATCAGAGGGGGGGGGGATATGACACAGGGGGCATCAGAGGGGGGGATGTGACACGGGGCATCAGAGGGGGGGGGGGGATGTGACACGGGGCATCAGGGGGGGGATGTGACACGGGGGGCAGCAGAGGGGGAATATACAGGGGGCATCAGAGGGGGAGGGGGGATATAATGACACTGAGGGCATTAGATCTCTTCCACCCCCCCCCCCCCACCTCTGATGCCCCCTGTGTCATTATATTCCCCCCCTCCCTTCCCTTCTGATGCCCCTCTTGTCATTATAACCCCCCCCTCCCTTCCCTTCCCTTCTGATGCCCCTCTTGTCATTAGATTTCAGCCCAACCCCCCTCTCCTCTCCCACATTATTTACCAAACCTCCCCTCCTTTCTGATTCCCTGCTACCTGTACTCCGGCCCCATGTGTCCTCCGGCAGGCCCACACTGTGAATTCACACAGGTCCGCTCACACTGTTACAGTACTTACATCTCCCTGCAGCAGTCTATAATGAGACTTCCTTGCGGTGATGCGTATGTGATGACATCACCAATCGCGCGCATCCTCGCAAGGAAGTCTCGTTATAGACTGCTGCAGGGAGATGTAAGTACTGTAACAGTGTGAGCGGACCTGTATGAATTCTTCCGGCATTTAATGCTGCTTGCCCGAATCAGGGCTAAATGCCTGAAGAAATCACCTTCCCGGCGTCCGGAACTGCTTGTCCCGGGCGTCGGGCGATAGGAATTCCACATCCCTGATAGACCGGTAAGTATAACCTGCATTGTGGGTAAATTGTTTGAAGGACTTATAAGGGATTACATACAGGAATACATAGGGAATAATTGTATTATAAGTGATAGCCAGCATGGGTTTACTAAGGATAGAAGTTGTCAAACCAATCTAATTTGCTTTTATGAAGAAGTGAGTAGAAGGCTTGACAGAGGAATGGCTGTGGATATAGTGTTTCTGGATTTTGCTAAAGCGTTTGATACTGTCCCTCATAGACGTCTGACAGGTAAGTTAAGGTCTTTGGGTTTGGAAACTTTAGTTTGGAACTGGATTGAACACTTGGTCATGGATCGTACCCAGAGAGTGGTGGTCAATGATTCGTACTCTGATTGGTCCCCGGTTATTAGTGGTGTAACCCAAGGTTCAGTACTGGGCCCGCTGTTGTTTAATTTATTTATCAATGATATAGAGGATGGCATTAACAGCTCTGTTTCTATCTTTGCAGATGACACCAAGCTTTGTAGCACGGTCTATAGAGGATGTGTATAGGTTACAAGAGGACTTGGATAGACTAAGTGTCTGGGCATCCACTTGGCAAATGAGGTTCAATGTGGATAAATGTAAAGTTATGCATCTGGGTACTAATAACATGCATGCGTCGTATGTCTTTGGCAGAGTCACTGGTAGAGAAGGATCTGGGTGTAATTGTAGATCACAGACTACAGAATAGCATGCAATGTCAGGCTGCTGCTTCCAAGGCCGGCAGGATATTGTCATGTATAAAAAGAGAGAGGGAGGAAGGCGCCTCATGTGCGGGATCAGTAGATCTTGTTGGTGGGGGTAGGGGACGGTAATTCCCAAGCCGCTTACCAAAGTTGGTTGTGCGCCCACACACAACAAGGTAAAGTGCAGAAGAAATATAGAAGAAGGTCCACTGCAGCCCTCCTGGGTAAGAGTAAAATCAAAACCGAATGACCAGGGAGTCAGGAGTTTGTCTGGCGCAGAGAGGAACCATCATTCAGCCAAGTAAAATCAATGGATTTATTAGATGCAATGCGTTTCACTGCGCATGCGCAGCTTCATCAGGCATGACAAGAGAAGGCTGGTAACAGATATATATACCTCCAGGAATTAACCATTAGAGTACTTTTTGAAAGAGTTGTTACATAAAATTACATATCCACATATGAATGTGACAATGTATGAAAAATATATAAATAGATATAAATAAATATAAATAGACAGACAAAAGTCTAAAAAATAATAATGAAACAATAATGTAAAAGCACAATGGAATCATATAAACATATATATATAATATAATTATCGCATGTGGTGTGAATATACCACCACAAGCGACTCAAGCAATCACACCGCTTAGTCACCGGTGCGGCATTCAACAATGCAAGTTGGATATTATTTCAAAAAATATATATAATATAAAAGAATATGGACCTATAAGGTGCTATGTATGTTAGTTCAAAGAGTAAAAAAATTGATTTGTATATCGCTGCATTATTAAATGGATAATGATAGTATAAATAAAAAATAAACAGTGCAATAAAACACAATCGCAACTGACCAGAGGGTGATGTATGAATACTACTTAGAGGAAGTGAGAAAAATGAACTAGAATAACTAGTGCGGTATTGAATACAGCACCCGGCGAAAACGCAGGGTGTGAATATTCGTAAAAAGATCCAAATTTACAAACATTATATAAATAAATAAAAGATACAGAAGTTTCTGTATGCAGAAAGGAAGGAAAAACAAAAAACCGAACTTGGATAATAAAACATAAGGAATAATAAATACACAGTGGGGCGCTCCAGGGTGAACAGCACAGAAGGAACAACGAAAAAAACAGATCAAAATATAATATTTTGGAGATTAATCCATTGGAAGAAATGGAAAGTTTTTAAACCCTAATTTATCAGATTATTTAACTGTATCGATACATTCATTAAAACCTTGAGGGTGCAAAGTATGTAGTTTGTGAATCCAGAAGGATTCACGATTATTTAATCTTTGTATTCTGTTAGGTAAATGAATGGGGATAGTTTCTAGAATAATTAATTTCAAAGTTTCGGTATTTTTTTTGATGGTGGAGAGTGAAGTGTCGGGACAAACTATGCAACAAAAAACCATGTTTTATGTTCCATCTGTGCTTGTTCATCCTGGAGCGCACCGTTTGTGTGGTGCGGCCAACGTATTGGCGGTCGCAACCACAGGTTAATAGATAGATAGCAAAAGTGGTGTCGCAATTTAGTGAATCTTTTATTTTAAATGTTTGTTGTGTGGAAAAGGAAGAGAAAGTATCAGTTTGGATGATCCATTCGCAACAAAGGCAGCGACTTTTTTTTTTTTTACAAGGGAGACAATATGGTTTAATGGAACAGGTATTCTGTGGTGTAAGATGTTCGGAAAATCTACTGGGGGCTAATAAATTGCTAAGATTTTTGGAACGTCTGTAGGTGACATTTGGAACTGGGGGAATTATTTGGTTTAGAATTTTATCATTTTGAATAATGGGCCAGTTTTTAGTTAGTATTTTTCTGATATTAGATGCCTCAATATTGAAATTCGTAACAAAGTTATATCTAAAGGGGTTATGAGGCTGATTGGAACTAGATTTTTTGGAAATAGATGTAACCAAATCAGATTGTTTTTTATCCTTCACCTTCATGTATGCCTTAGTTAAGAGCGATTTAGGATAGCCCTTCTGTATGAAGCGTTGTTTTAAAACCTCAGCTTGAGAAATAAAATGTGAATCAGAAGTACAGTTTCTGCGAATTCGTAAATATTGGCCGAATGGCACCCCTCTTAGCCAGCTTGGATAATGTGCACTGTCGAACTTTAAAAAACTGTTAATATCAACGGATTTGAAAAAAGTCTTCGTGGAAATAGTGCCATCGACTGTTTTATGGATATCAAGGTCTAAAAATTGGATCCAATTTTTAGACCTTGATATCCATAAAACAGTCGATGGCACTATTTCCACGAAGACTTTTTTCAAATCCGTTGATATTAACAGTTTTTTAAAGTTCGACAGTGCACATTATCCAAGCTGGCTAAGAGGGGTGCCATTCGGCCAATATTTACGAATTCGCAGAAACTGTACTTCTGATTCACATTTTATTTCTCAAGCTGAGGTTTTAAAACAACGCTTCATACAGAAGGGCTATCCTAAATCGCTCTTAACTAAGGCATACATGAAGGTGAAGGATAAAAAACAATCTGATTTGGTTACATCTATTTCCAAAAAATCTAGTTCCAATCAGCCTCATAACCCCTTTAGATATAACTTTGTTACGAATTTCAATATTGAGGCATCTAATATCAGAAAAATACTAACTAAAAACTGGCCCATTATTCAAAATGATAAAATTCTAAACCAAATAATTCCCCAAGTTCCTAATGTCACCTACAGACGTTCCAAAAATCTTAGCAATTTATTAGCCCCCAGTAGATTTTCCGAACATCTTACACCACAGAATACCTGTTCCATTAAACTATATTGTCTCCCTTGTAAAAAAAAAAAAGGCGCTGCCTTTGTTGCGAATGGATCATCCAAACTGATACTTTCTCTTCCTTTGCCACACAACAAACATTTAAAATAAAAGATTCACTAAATTGCGACACCACTTTTGCTATCTATCTATTAACCTGTGGTTGCGACCGCCAATACGTTGGCCGCACCACACAAACGGTGCGCTCCGGGATGAACAAGCACAGATGGAACATAAAACATGTTTTTTTGTTGCATAGTTTGTCCCGACACTTCACTCTTCACCATCAAAAAAATACCGACACTTTGAAATTAGTTATTCTAGAAACTATCCCCATTCATTTAACAGAATACAAAGATTAAATAATCGTGAATCCTTCTGGATTCACAAACTACATACTTTGCACCCTCAAGGTTTTAATGAATGTATCAATACAGTTAAATAATCTGATAAATTAGGGTTTAAAAACTTTCCATTTCTTCCAATGGATTAATCTCCAAAATATTATATCTTGATCTGTTTTTTTCGTTGTTCCTTCTGTGCTGTTCACCCTGGAGCGCCCCACTGTGTATTTATTATTCCTTATGTTTTATTATCCAAGTTCGGTTTTTTGTTTTTCCTTCCTTTCTGCATACAGAAACTTCTGTATCTTTTATTTATTTATATAATGTTTGTAAATTTGGATCTTTTTACGAATATTCACACCCTGCGTTTTCGCCGGGTGCTGTATTCAATACCGCACTAGTTATTCTAGTTAATTTTTCTCACTTTCTCTAAGTAGTGTTCATACATCACCCTCTGGTCAGTTGCGATTTGTTTTATCGCACTGTTTATTTTTTATTTTTTTTGTTTATACTATCATTATCCATTTAATAATGCAGCGATATACAAATCAATTTTTTACTCTTTGAACTAACATACATAGCACCTTTATAGGTCCATATTATTTTATATTATATATATTTTTTGAAATAATATCCAACTTGCGTTGTTGAATGCCGCACCGGTGACTAAGCGGTGTGATTGCTTGAGTCGCTTGTGGTGGTATATGCACACCACATGCGATAATTATATTATATATATATGTTTATATGATTCCATTGTGCTTTTACATTATTGTTTCATTATTATTTTTGTGACTTTTGTCTGTCTATTTATATTTATTTATATCTATTTATATATTTTTCATACATTGTCACATTCATATGTGGATATGTAATTTTATGTAACAACTCTTTCAAAAAGTACTCTAATGGTTAATTCCTGGAGGTATATATATCTGTTACCAGCCTTCTCTTGTCATGCCTGATGAAGCTGCGCAAGCGCAGCGAAACGCGTTGCATCTAATAAATCCATTGATTTTACTTGGCTGCCTGATGGTTCCTCTCTGCGCCAGACAAACTCCTGACTCCCTGGTCATTCGGTTTTGATGTATAAAAAGAGGCATGAACTCGAGGGACAGGGACATAATACTCCCCCTTTATAAAGCATTGGTATGGCCTCACCTGGAATATGCTGTTCAGTTTTGGGCACCAGTCCATAAAAGGGACACTGTGGAGCTGGAAAGGGTGCAGAGACGCGCGACTAAACTAATATGGGGCATGGAACATCTTAGTTATGAGGAGCAATTAAAGGAGTTACAATTGTTTAGTCTTGAGAAGAGACGTTTAAGGGGGGATATGATAAATGTATATAAGTATATTAATGGCCATACAAAAAATATGGAGAAAAACTGTTCCAGGTTAAACCCCCCCCCCCCCCAAAGGACGAGGGGGCACTCCCTCCGTCTGGAGAAGAAAAGGTTTAGTCTAAAGGGGCGACACGCCTTCTTTACCATAAGTACTGTGAACTTATGGAACAGTCTACCTCAGGAACTGGTCACAGCAGGAAAATTTAACAGCTTTAAAACAGGGTTAGATACATTCCTGGAACAAAATAACATTAATGCTTATGAAGAAATATAAAATCCCATCCCTTCCCCAATATTGCGCCACACCCCTACCCTTCAATTCCCTGGTTGAACTTGATGGACAAATGTCTTTTTTTCAACCGTACTAACTATGTAGCCAACTTTGCCTGGTCTCCCTACCTAAACCTCGTGGAAGAGTAAAGACAACAATGTCTTGACCTCCTATGCCGACCTCTGGTAAAGCTGAACTGTAATGACGAGATTGTAGGCCAAAAATAAATGGATTTGTTACTTTGCAGGGGTTTGGCTTGTGGGAGGGGTGTGACTTGCAAGCCATATGAACAATAAACCTGGAAATGCAGAGCTTGTGGAGTAAGGTTGGACAGAGCTGCAATGGAGATGTGGTTGAAGGACCTGTGATGTGGGTGTATGGCAAAAAATTTTTTGGCCTTGGGCCGGAAAAAAAAAGACCAAAAATAGAAGGGACGTGGCTTGCGCCGGCTCCCGCGATATGAAGCGGGATCGCGCCGCGATCCCGCATCATATCGCGTCGGTCCCGGCGCACATCAACGGCCGGGACCCGCGGCTAATACCACACATCGCCGATCGCGGCGATGTGCGGTATTAACCCTTTAGAAGCGGCAGTCAAAGCTGACCGCCGCTTCTAAAGTGAAAGTGACCCGGCTGCTCAGTCGGGCTGTTCGGGACCGCCGCGGTGAAATCCCCGCATCCCGAACAGCTGACCGGACACCGGAAGGGCCCTTACCTGCCTCCTCGGTGTCCGATCGGCGAATGACTGCTCCGTGCCTGAGATCCAGGCAGGAGCAGTCAAGCGCCGATAACGCTGATCACAGGCATGTTAATACACGCCTGTGATCAGGATGAGAGATCAGTGTGTGCAGTGTTATAGGTCCCTATGTGACCTATAACACCGCAAAAAAAAAATGTAAAAAAAAAGTGTTAAAGGTCATTTAACCCCGTCCCTAATAAAAGTTTGAATCACCCCCCTTTTCCCATAAAAAAAATAAGTGTAAAAAAAAAATAAACGTGGTATCGCCGCGTGCGTAAATGTCCGAACCATAAAAATATATCATTAATTAAACCGCACGGCCAATGGCGTACGCGCAAAAAAATTCCAGCGTATTTTGGTCACTTTTTATACCATTAAAAAATTAATAAAAAGTGATCAAAAAGTCCGATCAAAACAAAAATCATACCAATAAAAACTTCAGATCACTGCGCAAAAAATGAGTCCTCATACCGCCCTGTACGTGGAAAAATAAAAAAGTTATAGCGGTCAGAAGATGACCTGTTTAAACGTATAAATTTTCCTGCATGTAGTTATGATTTTTTCCAGAAGTGCAACAAAATCAAACCTATATAAGTAGGGTATCATTTTAACCGTATGGACCTACAGAATAAGGTGTAATTTTTACCGAAATATGCACTGCGTAGAAACAGAAGCCCCAAAATTTACAAAATGGCGTTTGTTTTTTTTTTCGATTTTGTCGCACAATGATTTTTTTTTTCCGCTTCGCCGTGCATTTTTGGGTAAAATGACTAATGTCACTGCAAAGTAGAATTGGCGACGCAAAAAATAAGCCATAATATGGATTTTTAGGTGGAAAATTGAAAGGGTTATGATTTTTAAAAGGTAAGGAGGAAAAAACGAAAGTGGAAAAACCCTGAGTCCTTAAGGGGTTAAGGACCAGGCCATTTTACACCTTAGGACCAGAGCGTTTTTTGAACATCTGACCACTGTCACTTTAAACATTAATAACTCTGGAATGCTTTTACCTATCATTCTGATTCCGAGATTGTTTTTTCATGACATATTCTACTTTGTTATTGGTAAAATTTTGTCGATACTTGCATCGTTTCTTAGTGAAAAATTCCCAAATTTGATGAAAAAATAGAAAATTTTGCATTTTTCTAACTTTGAAGCTCTCTGCTTGTAAGGAAAATGGATATTCCAAATCATTTTTTTTAAATTCACATATACAATATGTCCACTTTATGATTGCATCATAAAATTGACGTGTTTTTACTTTTGGAAAACATCAGAGGGCTTCAAAGTTCAGCAGCAATTTTCCAGTTTTTCATAAAATTTCCAAAATCACAATTTTTCAGGGACCAGTTCAGGTTTGAAGTGGATTTGAAGGGTCTTCATCTTAGAAATACCCCATTATAAAAACTGCAGCCCCCAAATTATTCAAAATGACATTCAGTCAGCATTTTAACCCTTTAGGTGTTTCACAGGAATAGCAGCAAAGTGAAGGAGAAAATTCACAATCTTCATTTTTTACACTTGCATGTTCTTGTAGACCCAATTTTTGAATTTTTACAAGGGGTAAAAGGAGAAAATGTATACTGATATTTGTAGCCCAATTTCTCTCGAGTAAGCTCATACCTCATATGTCTATGTAAATTGTTCGGCGTGCGCAGTAGAGAGCTCAGAAGCGAAGGAGCGACAAGGGGATTTTGCAGAGTACGTTTTTCTGAAATGGTTTTTGGGGGGCATGTTGCATTTAGAAAGCCCCTATGGTGCCAGAACAGCAAAAAAAAAAACACATGGCATACCATTTTGGAAACTAGACCCCTTGAGGAACGGAACAAGGAATAAAGTGAGCCTTAATACCCCACAGGTGTTTCACGACTTTTGCATATGTAAAAAAATGTCACTAAAATGTGTGTTTCCCCCCCCCCCCCCCCCCCCCCCCCCCAAATTTCACATTTATGCAAGGGTTAATAGCAGAAAATACCCCCCAAAATTTGTAACCCCATCTCTTCTGGGTATGGAGGTACCCCATAAGTTGACCTGAAGTGCACTACAGGCGAACTACAATGCTCAGAAGAGTAGGAGTCATATTTGGCTTTTTGAGAGCAAATTTTGCTCGGGGGCACTTGGGAAGCCCCTATGGTGCCAGGACAGCAAAAAATACCCACATGGCATACCATTTTGGAAACTAGACCCCTTGAGGAACGTAACAAGGAATAAAGTGAGCCTTATTACCCCACAGGGGTTTCACGACTTTTACATACGTAAAAAAAAAAAAACATTTCAGCAGGCATCCAGTTCCGATCTCTGCCCGGCGAGGTTAAAGAACTCCCTTCTGTGCTGGTGTAGAAACCTTTCCTCAAGACGTAAAGGATGCCACCTTGTTGCCACCTGGGTATAAATAGATCATGGGGGAGATCTCTGTAAGGTCCCCTGATATATTTATACATACCGTATTTATTGGCGTATACCACGCACCCCCCATTTTAACAGGGAAATTTAAGTAAAAAAAATTAAATGTAAAATAAATGACTTGGACTAAATGTCACTTCATCCCCCCCAACTTTGTTTTCTTCTACACCTCAGTTTGGTCCCGTCCCCTCCAGTGCCACATCATTCCTTCCCTTTTATCTGTTCCTGTGCGACATTTACCCCTCTTATCGCCACCCCCCATGTCTCATAATTTCCCCCTGTCATAGACCACCACTAGCCATACAGACAGTAAGCATTTAGTGCCTCCCCCACCATCATTTCCCCCTGTCTCATCATGTCCCCATCATTCCCCCCCTCATTTCCCCGTCTCATCATCCCCCCCACCCTGTCTCATCATGTTCCCCCTCATCATCCCCCCCCAACCTGTCTCATCATGCCCCTCATCATTCCCTCCCCCCCCCCCCCCCCCCATCATGCCAATGACTGTCCGGGCATGCTGGGAGTAGTAGTTTTGCAACATCTGGAGGTCCGCAGGTTGAAGACCACTGTATGCTATTCTTCCCCTCCATCATTCCCCCTTTTCCCTGCTTTTCATAGTTTTTTTTTTCTCCCTTACCTGGCTGCGCTTCGGCTGTCTTGTGGGCTGCGGTCAGTGAAGCAGATGAGTGACGTCCTCTCCCGGCTCCTCTGCACGGCATCAGGGATGTCACTTTTCGGCAGCGACTACAGGAAATGAAAAGTGAAGTCACTGATGCCGCGCAGAGAAGCTGGGAGAGGACGTCGCTCATCTGCTTCACTGACAGCAGCCTGTAAGACCCCCCCCGCCTGACCTGTCCTGCCGAAGCGCAGCAAGGTAAGGAAAATAAAAAAACTATAAAATGCAGGGAAAAGGGGAATGGTGAGGGAGGGGGGAGGTAAGAAAAATTTAAAGTAAAACTGTCACTTGTTTTCTCCCGCACTTTCCACAGGTACTGGGGGATAGTGCGGGAGATGCTGATTAAAACGTAGGGCAGATCCAGACAAGGTAGGGCTCATTTTAATCAGCGTCTCCCGCACTATCCACCAGTACCTGTGGATAGTGCGGGAGAAAACAAGTGACAGTTTTCCAGAGCGGGGAGGAGACTCCGCTGGTCACTGATTTTAAGTGGCCCCGGCCCTGCTGCCAATACTTAAAAAGCAGCCGCTGCTGCGGCCACTTTAAATCCGTGACCAGAAGATTTATCGGCGTATAACACGCTGGCAGGCTTTTTGCCTTAAATTTAAGTTTTAAAAGTGCGTGTTATGTGCCGATAAATACGGTAGTTATTAGGTCTCCCCTAAACTTATTTTTTCTGAACTAAATAACCGGAATTCTGATAATCTTTCTGGGTACTGTAGTCCTCCCATTCCCCGTATTACTCTGGTTGCCCGTCTTTGAACCCTCTCCAGCTCCACTATATCTTTCTTGTACACTGGTGCACAGCACTGTACACAGTATTCTATGTGTGTTCTGACTAGTGATTTGTACAGCGGTAGAATTATTTCCTTGCCGTGGGCATCTATGCTCCTATTGCTGCTGGACACTGGTCACTACAGCTAGAGATGAGCGAACTTACAGTAAATTCAATTTGTCACAAACTTCTCGGCTCGGCAGTTGATGACTTATCCTGCATAAATTAGTTCAGCTTTCAGGTGCTCCGGTGGGCTGGAAAAGGTGGATACAGTCCTAGGAAAGATTCTCCTAGGACTTTATCCACCTTTTCCAGCCCACGGGAGCACCTGAAAGCTGAACTAATTTATGCAGGATAAGTCATCAACTGCCGAGCCGAGAAGTTCGTGACGAATCAAATTTACTGTAAGTTCGCTCATCTCTAACTACAGCTAAATTCACTAATTAAGACTCCCAAGTCCTTCTCCATGTCAGTCGTCCCAAATGTTCTCCCACTTAATACATAATCCCAGCCCAGATTTTTCTTTCCCATGTGCATAACCTTACATTTATCAGTGTTGAACCTCATGTGCCATTCCCCAGCCCAAACCTCCAACCCACTGTCCTCTATAGTGTTTACCGCATTACAGAGTTTAGTATCATCTGCAAAGATTGCTCCTTTACTATTCAACCCCTCTACAAGGTCATTAGAAATATATTAAGTAGAACAGGACCCAAGACTGACCCCTGTGTTACCCCACTAGTAACAGTCACCCAATCAGAATATGTACCATTAATAACATAGTTACATAGTTAGTACGGTCGAAAAAAGACATATGTCCATCAAGTTCAACCAGGGAATTGAAGGGTAGGGGTGTGGCGCGATATTGGGGAAGGGATGGGATTTTATATTTCTTCATAAGCATTAATGTTATTTTGTTCCAGGAATGTATCTAATCCTGTTTTAAAGCTGTTAATTTTTCCTGTTGTGACCAGTTCCTGAGGTAGACTGTTCCATGAGTTCACAGTTCTCATGGTAAAGAAGGCATGTCGCCCCTTTAGACTAAACTTTTTCTTCTCCAGACGGAGGGAGTGCCCCTTCGTTCTTTGGGGGGGTTTAACCTGGAACAGTTTTTCTCCATATTTTTTATATGGGCCATTAATAGACTTATATGTTTATCATATCCCCCCTTAAACGTCTCTTCTCAAGACTAAACAATTGTAACTCCTTTAATCGCTCCTCGTAGCTAAGATGTTCCATGCCCCATATTAGTTTAGTTGCGCGTCTCTGCACCCTTTCCAGCTCCACAGTGTCCCTTTTATATACAGGCGACCAAAACTGAACAGCATATTCCAGAGAGGCCGTACCAATGCTTCATAAAGGGGGAGTATTATGTCCCTGTCCCTTGAGTTCATGCCTCTTTTGATACATGGCAATATCCTGCTGGCTTTGGAAGCAGCAGCCTGACATTGCATGCTATTCTGTAGTCTGTGATCCACTAGTACACCAAGATCCTTCTCTACCAGTGACTCTGCCAGTTTAATCCCCCCCCTAAGACATACGACGCATGCAGGTTATTAGTACCCAGATGCATAACTTTATATTTATCCACATTGAACCTCATTTGCCAAGTGGATGCCCAGACACTTAGTCTATCCAATTCATCTTGTAACCTATACACATCCTCTATAGACTGTACCGTGCTACAAAGCTTGGTGTCATCTGCAAAGATAGAAACAGAGCTGTTAATGCCATCCTCTATATCAATGATAAATAAATTAAACAACAGCGGTCCCAGTACAGAACCTTGGGGTACACCACTAATTACCGGGGACCAATCAGAGTATGAATCATTGACCACCACTCTCTGGGTACGATCCATGAGCCAGTGTTCAATCCAGTTACAAACTAAAATTTCCAAACCCAAAGACCTTAACTTACCTGTCAGACGTCTATGAGGGACAGTATCAAATGCTTTAGCAAAATCCAGAAACACTATATCCACAGCCATTCCTCTGTCAAGGCTTCTACTCACCTCTTCATAAAAGCAAATTAGATTGGTTTGACAACTTCTATCCTTAGTAAACCCATGCTGGTTATCACTTATAATACAATTATCCCCTATGTATTCCTGTATGTAATCCCTTATAAGTCCTTAAAACAATTTACCCCCAATGCATGTTAAACTTACCGGTCTATAGTTTCCTGGGGAAGACCTAGAGCCCTTTTTGAAAATTGGCACCACATTCGCCTTGCGCCAGTCCCTTGGCACAATACCAAACACCAGTGAATCTCTAAATATCATGAACAGGGGTACAGATATTGCTGAACTTAGATCTCTAAGAACTCTTGGGTGCAATCCATCTGGCCCTGGAAATGTGCTTACATTTATATTACTTAACTTACTTTGTACCATCTCTACATTAAGCCAGTTCAGTACATTACATGATGTGTTAAAAGCACTGACCTGTCCAATGTCAGCTCCTCCTTCTTCCCTAGTATATACAGAACTAAAGAACCCATTCAGTAGCTCCGCTTTCTCTTTATCGCCTGTGACAACCTCCCCATTATCATAATTAAGGGGTCCTACATGCTCTGTCCTTGGTTTTTTTGCATTTATATATCTAAAAAAATATTTAGGATTAGTTTTGCTTTCTTTGGCCACCTGTCTCTCGTTTTGAATTTTTGCTGTTTTTATTACATTTTTACAGATTTTATTAAGCTCCTTGTACTGATTAAATATTATAGCTGACACATCAGAGAAGTTTGCCTTTTTAAAGTTATATGTTTTTGCCTTCCCTGCCTGTCTTTGTTTTCTACATTTTAAGTCAAAAGTAACTATATTGTGGTCGCTATTACCAAGGTTTTCCCGCAGTTACATTACCAACCAGCTCTGCGTTGTTGGAAATA